>NC_079506.1:3263471-3563471 GCF_030052815.1 Hevea brasiliensis | reverse complement strand
AAAAAATATATTACCATCTATTGGTGATATTAACAACATGTTCAGTCTTAATAAATATTAAAACTTATTATTAGTAACAACTAGGTAAGAATATAATTTATCCCCTAATATCTATTAACAGATAGCTTTAAATAATAAATATTTGATAATTTGTTAAATATTACACATCCTTCTTACCCTCAACAATTCATTTTATTTATTTTATTTTTCCATTTAATCCCAAAAAAAATGTCGTTACAATTCATTGGATCTTCATAAATAGGCCCAAATAAGAAAGAGGTGTTGGGCTTAACTGTGGGCTTATAAAAGATGGACAATCACACCAAAGCGTACAAACAGTTGAATCCAACCCCTCTTTTCCTATTTATTTATTTCCCATTAATCATGCACCAAAAATTTCTTTTTCGATAGAATCCATGATAAATCGATTCTAGAAAGAAAGTTTTCATAGTTGATAAATGCAGCTCACTTTGGCTTTTTCTGTACATGGATGGTAGCATGGACCAGCAACTATTATATATCACAGTTATATTTTATTGTATTTTTTTTATATTCAATTAATAAATAAATAGTTATTTTCAATTAATGAAAAAAAAACACATGACACTAATTAAAATAAAGATTTACTTAAAACACGTCAAAAGGATAATAGCTTTTATTTCAAAGATAGAACAATAATACAGTAAGGCATGCTTGGAATCCAAGCAAGGGAAACGGCATCACCAAAACATTTATTACAACACAGGCTAGGTCACTGGAGCTGAGCACTAGTCCAATGATATTACTTAACAGCAGGAAACACAAATGCTACACAAATCGATATGGCACCTTCACATTATGTAGTATTTGCCAAGCTTGTTTGATTTCCCTGAAATAACTTGGCCGTTGATCTTGTTTAAAGGTTGTGACTTCTTGGAGAATTCATTGTTCAGGAACTCTGTGAACCATTTAGCTGATTGCTTGGGGAGTCTTCTCAGCCTATTTTTGTAGTGTACATGGTATAAGCCAAATCTTGAAGTATAACCAGCATTCCATTCAAAATTGTCCAAATATGACCATGCAAAGTAACCTTAGATATTAACGGTGTAATTACTGCCAAAACCAACTATCATTAGAAAAATTTATTAGGATTATCAAAATTCTCTAAATTAGTATCTTGGAGACTGTACTTACTTACGAGATTCCAATACTTTCCACATATGCTTCCGATAATAGTCTATTTTGAATCGATCCTTAAGTGCTTCCGCAATATGTTGAGTTTCGTTATTATTATTGTTAATCCCTAAATTCATGCGCATCGAAAATTTTTAAAGTATCAGACTGAAATATAACTATAATTCACTAGCTACCATTCTCATCAAAGAAAAGCATTAATACTTTCCATTCTCAATAATGAAATAAATTACTGGATCATCATATCTATCTTTGGTATAGTTCAAAAGATTTTAGATACCTTTCGGAAATATGTAAAACAAAGGTGCATAAGCCTGCAAATTTTAATTTTTATGTTAGAGATATCAATCATAAATGTAACGCCCTCACCATAGGTAGTCCGTATATTTTACTGTTCCGACGACCAATGTCTGCTCGGACAGTCAAAATGTCTAGAACCACACCTAGACTATAGTGAGGAAGCATAAATTGAAGAAATAAATGTTAAAAAAATATAGAAAAAATGTAGAAAAAAATAAATTAAAATTTAGAGAATTTATAAATTGATACAAAAATAATAAAAATAACCCAATATGAACTACTAAGGGCATTTTGGTCATTTCATCCCCAATGGTGAATTTTGACCTAAATGTCAAATTAAAAATTTAGAGAATCAAAATAATTATTATGAATTAAAACTTTATAAATTGAATTAGAAAAGAAAGAAAAAGAAAAGAAAAGAAAAGAAAAGAAAAGAAAGGAAAAGAAAAGAAAAGAAAAGCTTATGAAAATTTAAAACAAATTAAGTACACATATAAATATATAAATATATAGCCATAAGAGACAAATCCCCACCAACCCACCTTCTTCACCACTCTTTCTCTCTCTCTCCCTCTACATTGCCGGCTGCCCATGCTCCCATTTCCCTCCATTGTTATCAAGCTTTCAAGCTTGATTTATCAAGCTTAATCCACCCAAAACCCATAGCCAACTTCACAAAAAATACTCTCTACGCCCTAAGGAAGCTACAGATACCAAAAAAAAGCAAGGAAAGTGAAGTTTAAAAAGTTACAAAAAAAGTTTAGTGCTCAAAACTCTTAATCTCTTCTTTAAGCATGAAAATCATGCTAAACCAAGTGAAGATTTACATGAAATTAAAAAGAAAAATTTGGGAAAGAAACCCTTGAATTCGGCAGCCCTAGAGGAACCATGAAAATGATGGATTTTGTTGGTTTTAGTTTAGTTAGGGAAGTTAATTAATAAGGTATTATATGTGGTAATTAATTTCATGGTTATATATGAGAATTTGATGTTTGAAATTAGGGTTGTGCACTTGAAATTGGGGATTTTGTGACATTTTTGAATTTGACCTAATTGTGTTGAGATTGATGCTAATATAAGTGCCATGTATGCTTATTTGGAGTTTGGAGAAGCAGGAGATTGAATTTTGGGAGTGTCAAATTTTCTGCAGGTTGGAACTCAATGAGTTCAGTGTGTTTATTGAGCCCTAACTGACAATCTGTGACTCCAATTGGTATGAGGCCAATTGGAGGTGTTTTGGGACATCCAAACCTTCATTTTTCAAGAAGAAACCCTACCCAAATTCTGTCAAAATCATGACTAATTCTCTGCCCAAACTCGGATGACCAAACACTGAAACCCAGAAAATGACCAAATAAATAGTACGTGTTCATTTGGTCATAACTCTCTCTATACTGGTCCAAATGACCTAAAATTTACATCAATGGAAAGATTATACATAGGGCTACACTTTTCATGAAGACTACATGACCCAGTTTTGCCTCTAACTAAATCAAATTGTTAGCACAAGTTGAGTCACTAAAACTGCCAACCCAGAAATTGTCCAAAATACTGTTCCTTTGGTATGCTTGAACAGTTTTGGCAAAAATGCCATAACTTGGTCTCCAAAGCTGCAAATTGAGTGAAACTAATGCCAAAAGTTTTATAAGACATAACACAATAATTTTTATGTTTTGACTAAGCTCTAGAAACCCTTGCATCCTAGGGAAAATATTACCCAAAATTAGGAATTGAAATCTGGAAAATGTTAAGTTGAACCCAGAATGCCATTTGATACCCTTGTATTCATTTGGCCATAACTCCCACTAGGAAATTCCATTTGAGATGTGCTAATATGATCTGGAAACATGATACTTAGGGCTACAATATTGATTTAGACACCTTTGCTAAATTCTAAGTGTAAAGACCCTAAAAAGAGGGTCAAACATACTGCTCTGAAGTTAGTTATTGCCCTTATAGAACTGAGAGTCCAGGTTAATACATTGATTATAACTCACTATACCAAGCTTGAAAAATTATGAAATTGTACCTAGGAGTCCCTAAGACATAGAGGAACATATCTTGTAAAGGAACCTAAGTCTAAAAATGACCATAAAATGATCAAATGGCTAGTAAAAGTTTATTGACCAGAAATTGTAAATTCTGGATAGCTTAGAGGCAAAGGGACCAGTTATGGTATTTTGACCATAACTTGAGTTCTATAACCCCAAATTCAGTGATTCAAAAACTGAAATCTAAGTTTAAACATAGAGTAGCAATTGTTATGAAGGAAGTGTGATCAAATAGACATCCTAACCTAGTCAAATTCCTAGATAAATATAACATATCAAAATGAACCTAAAGAAAGGTTCATGTGAAAAATGTTATATATGATAATTAAAATACTCATAAGGATAATTAAATATTAAAAATGATATGAATATGTAAATTGGGACTAATTTCCTATTAATATGAAATTAATGGTACTAATGAACAGTACCAAAAAATAATAAAAGTGAATAGTGCTAAAATAATTAAAAATATTTAATTGCCCATAGTATACCTAGACTTATTTATTTAGTTTGGATAAATTGGTATACCAATTAGGGACTACAGATAGCAGTACTGCCTACCAAGAAAATCATGAACTGACAAAATGTGTCTGATATGATTGTTTTTATATGCCTACAGCCATTGTGGCTACTTTATTTCGGCTTTACAAGTCTCGTGCCCAAGAGAGACATATGGGCATCCAGCTTTTATAATTTGTTATAGGTTTCTTGGGCATTGAAAATGATTAATTAAGATTGAATATACAATAAGTAAACAGAAAAGATCCTGACAAATTAAATTGTTTCCAAAGTGCAATAAAAATGTAAAAGACACAGAAATTATGAATTTACCATTATTATTTAAATTATTAAATTATTGTTATTATAAATTATGCACTACTAAGCGTTATGCTTAGCGCGTTGGTTTTCCATCACGTAGGTACCGGGATCACCCCCAATTTATGCAGCACAGAACACCGTGAGTGCAATCAAGCTTAGTCACCTCGTCTTTTGTATTTGGTAGGGCCCATGTATACACTAGTATTTTGATTCATTATGTCTAGTCATGATGTATTTCATTTTTGACTGGTAATTAAACTTTGAGATTGAAATGAAAACTTGTAATTTATTATCTATGAATTTCTATATGAATGCAATAGATGATACTTCATTTTTAGATCTCATAAATAATTGTAAATGATATGATATAAGAGAATATGATATGGAAATGTGTGAAATGAATATGGACATGTTAACAGGTGATTAGTAGAACCCGTTAGATGCTAATAAAACAGGGGAGGCTATGTCCTGGTCTCCACAGAAATAAGTTATAAAAAAAAAAATTCTACACATGGATTTTTAAATGATATTAAAAGCTTACAATAGATATGATAAAACAAGATAGGGCACTCTGGCACCGAATGTGGCACTTCTTTCTCGGCTACACAGTGGACGGGTAAGGGGCATCACATTTAGTGGTATCAGAGCAGAGGTTTAGGCGGTCTTAGACCTAAATAGTTAGAAATAGATAGAGTGCATCATATGCATGAGCCTTTAAATAGAGTCGAGGTGACACTAATGCAGATTTGTTTCTTTGTCTATTTTATAGGATCGATGGCATCTGATCCTTTGACCAATAGAGGAGGAAGTAGATAGTCACGGAGAAGTGGTAGTAGAGCGTCATCTCAGCCATTCCCACCTCCACCTCCACAGCCATAGCCGCCACCACCACCACCACCTCCACCCCTACACCGCAACACTGCACACATCTCCTCCAGAGAAGAGACCGCCAAAGTATTTGACTTCGGAGGTAAGAGGATGATGATCCAAGTGCTCTATCATATAGGAGGATGCATATAGATGGTGGGTGAGGAGTTCTTTAAAGAAACACATTAGTCATGTGTACTTGGAGGCAGAGAATTCCTGTAGCTATATGAGTGGGAATTCGTGAGACTCAATAGATATGTATTGGAGTTTATGCCCACAGAAACTGATAAATGCAGAAAGTTTGAGGACGGACTAAATGACAACATCAGGTTAATAGTGACATCCCACCATTTCACTGATTTCTCTCTGTTGGTAGCATTAGCCCTTGATGTGGAGAGAGTAAAAAATGAAGAGCAAGGATAGGCAACGTAAGAGGGTTCTGATCCGTTTAGCCACGAGTAGTAAGAGGCCCAAGGAGTCTCGTAACAAGCAAAAGTCTCGTTGCTCCAAGGAGAGGAGGAGGTGCATCGGTGGGTAGTTCACAGTGCGGCTACATGGGATCATCACCCACACCCTTGTGTACATTGTGGTAGAGGAGAGTGCAGATTGTTGGCGGGTGAATGTTTCAGATGTGGGTCTACGGATCACTTCCTAAAGGATTGTCCACAGAGGAACACTAGTGCTTCACCTCAAAGGGGTAAGAGACCTGTACATCACGAGACTAGGGTAACACCACGTGCTTATGCTATGAGAGCTCGAGATGAGCCAAAGCCACGATGTCATTAGAGGTACATTTTCTTTTATGACTCGCTAGTATGTGCATTGATTGATCCGGTTCCACACATTCATATGTGTGTATCGGGTACAAGTAGAGGAGTTGGAGGAGGACATACAAGTCACAAACCTTTTAGACCATAGTGTCATGGTGAAAAAGGTCTACAAGGATTGTCTTCTGAAAAGACAAGGGTATGAGTTTTTAACTGACTTGATTAAGCTATCATTCCATGAGTTTAATGTGATATTGGGTATGAACTGGTTATCATGTCATCAGGCGATGGTAGATTATCGGCTAAGAGGATGTCACTACAGACAGTAGATGGGGATGAGGTTACGATTGTGGGTGAAGGAACGAGTTATCTTTCCACCATCATATCGAGATTGATAAGAAAAGGCTTTCTTAGCACATGTGGTTAACACCAGGAAGACTAGCCCAAGCATGCAGGAGATTCCCACTGTATGTGATTTTCCAGATGTGTTTTCGGAAGAGTTGTTGGGTTTACCACCTGATAGAGAAGTGGATTTTGCCATAGAGGTTATGCCGGGTACTGCATTGATGTCCATTGCTTTATATAGGATGGCACCTACTGAACTGAGAGAGTTGAAAGTTTAGTTACAGGAGCTACTAGACAAGAGTGTGTCACCTGGGAGCACTAGTGCTATTTGTGAAGAAGAAGGTGAATAAGGTGAAAAACAAATACCCTTTACCTAGGATAGATGACCTGTTTGATCAGTTGAGGGGAGCTGGAGTATTCTCCAAGATATATCTCAGATTAGGCTATCACTAGTTGAGAGTGAAGGAGACAGATGTTCCTAAAACAACTTTTAGGACCAGGTATGGACACTATGAATTCCTAGTGATGTCATTTGGGCTGACAAATGCACCAGCAGCTTTCATGGACCTAATGAATCGTATCTTTCATCCCTACTTGGATCGGTTTGTTGTGGTCTTTATAGATGATATCTTGGTGTATTCTAAGAACCGGGAGGAGCATGATGAACACCTGAGAGTAGTACTTTGTCCAAGTGTGACTTCTAGTTGGATGAGATATCCTTCCTTGGACACATTGTGTCAGATGGAATCGTAGATCCAAGGAAGATTGAAGCAATAGTTGAATGGAAGCCTCCCGATAATATAATGAAGTCGTTTTTTTTTTTTTTGATACTGGATACGGAGATTTGTGAAGGATTTTCCCTTATGTAGTTGTAACACCTAAGGCAAATCCCACATCGACAAAAACGGAGAGATCTGGAGTTCATAAGATGGAGCCATTACATTTGACAAATTTAATGGCCGAACCTCCATCTTATGAACCCCTAGTGATATTGTCCATCTTATAAACCTTTGTCGATGTGGATTTAAGTGTTACAATCCACCCCCTTACGACTCTCGGCGCCTCTCGCGAGTTTGCCCCACCATCGCTTAAGGTTGCACGCGATACCACAAATGTAATGGCCTAGCCCACTAGTGATATTGTCCCCTCACGGTTTAAAACGCGTCACTATGAGTTACGAACTGTCAACTTATGAACCCAGCATCTCTCCCGTGTTTTGTCGATGTGGGATTTGCCTAGGGTGTTACAAGCAGCCCCACTGACTAAGTTACTATATAAGAATGCAAAGTTTGACTGGAATGATAAATGTCAAACCAGCTTTGAGAAAGAAGGCTATGCTAGCTCGGTGTTGACATAGAGAAAGACTATGTGATCTACAGTGATGCCTCTCACAATGGGCTTGGGTGTGTTCTAATGCAGGAAAAGAAAGTAGTTGCCTATGCTTCCAGACAGCTGAGGCCACATAAAAAGAACTACCCAACTTATGATCTGGAATTGACGGCAATAATATTTGCATTGAAGATATAGAGGCATTACCTATATAGTGAGAAGTGTTACATCTATATGGATCACAAGAGTCTGAAGTATTTGCCAACCCAGAAGGAACTCAATCTGAGACAGAGGAGATGGATTGAATTCCTTAAAGACTATGATTATGTGATCGACTACCATCCTAGGAAGGCAAATGTAGTGGCTGACGCCCTAAGCAGGAAGTCCATGATGGCTTTGAGAGCATTGAATGCTTGGTTGTCTTTAGCACAGGATGGGGTACTTTTGGTTGAGTTGTGTGTATAGCCAAGTTTGTTATAGCAAATACAAGAAGCACAGTTAAGGGATGAAAAGTTGCTAACTATTATGGGTAGAACTCAAGAGGGGAAGGAGACTGATTATAAGTTAAAAGGAGATAGGTGCCTGTACTATAAAGGCAGAACATGTGTACCAAGAGATGAGGAACTGAAGAAGAATATCTTGAAAGAGGCGCATAGTAGCTTTCATGCTATGCACCCAGGAAGTACCAAGATGTACCAAGACCTAAAAACATATTATTGGTGGCCTGGAATGAAGAAAGAGATTGGTGATTTTGTGACTAGATGTTTGACATGCCAGCATCGTTCCATCAGGGTTGTTGCAACCTATATCCATACCAGAATGGAAATGGGACCGCGTCACCATGGATTTTGTGACTGGACTACCATTGACACAGAGGAAGCATGATACTGTATGGGTGATTGTGGATAGATTGACTAAGTCAGCTCATTTCCTACTAGTTAGAATTGACTACTCATTAGAGAGATTAGCAGAAATTTACATAGATGAGATAGTCCGGCTACATGGAGTGCCAATATCGATCATATCTGACCGAGACCCGAGATTTACTTCGAGGTTTTGGAAGAGGCTACAGGAGTCTTTAGGCACTCGACTACACTTTTTCATCCACAGATGAATGGACCCTTAGAACCTAGTAAATTATTATAAACGTTAAAAGACTACTAAAAATGACATGAATCACATGATAGGTATTGGAGGATATGTTAAGAAGTTGCATGATTGATTTTGAAGGAAGTTGGTAGAAGTATCTTCCTTTGGTAGAGTTTGCTTACAACAACAGCTACCAAGCCAGCATAAAATGGCTCCATATGAAGCATTGTATGGGAGGAGATGTAGGACTTCCTTATGCTGGACAGAAATGGGTAAGAAGAAAGTAGTGGGCCCAGATTTAGTGAGATGGACTGAGAAAAAAGTGAAACTCATCAGAGACAATTTAAAAGTCACCTCGATGCATGAAGTCATATATAAGATTTGAGGAGAAAGGATATAGAGTATGAGATTGAAGGTGTTTCTTAAGGTATCACCTTGGAAGAAAGTGCTGAGATTTGGTAAGAAGGGTAAGTTGAGCCCTAGGTTTATTGGTCCATACGATGTCATTGAGCGTGTGGGTCTAGTAGTCTACAGGCTAGCTTTACCACCTGAGCTGGATAAGATTCACAGTGTATTCCATGTGTCGATACTCAGGAGATACCGATCAGATCCTTCACATTTCATTTCAGTAGAGGAGATAATTGTGCAATCTGATTTGACATATGAAGAAGAACCAGACAGAATCTTGGCACGGGAAGTGAAAGAACTCAGAAACAAGAGGATCCCACTGGTGAAAGTCTTGTGGAGACACCACAATACAGAAGAAGCGACATTGGAGAGTGAGGAGACGATGAGGTAGTAGTTTTCTCAGCTCTTCACATCAGGTAAATTTCGAGGATGAAATTTTTATTGGAGGGGAAGAATTGTAAAGCCCTCACCATAGGTAGTCCGTACATTTTATTGTTACGACGACTAATGTCTGTTCGGACAGTCAAAATGTCTGGAACCACACCTAGACTATAGTGAGGAGGCATAAATTGAAGAAATAAATGTTAAGAAAATATAGGAAAAATGTAGAGAAAAATAAATTAAAATTTAGAGAATTTATAAATTGGTATAAAAATAATAAAAATAACCCAATATGGACTACTAAGGGCTTTTTGGTCATTTCACCCCCAAAGGTAAATTTTGACCTAAATGTCAAATTAAAAATTTAGAGAATTAAAATAATTAGTATGAATTAAAACTTTATAAATTGAATTACAAAAGAAAGAAAAAGAAAAGAAAAGAAAAGAAAAGAAAGGAAAGGAAAAGAAAAGAAAAGAAAAGCTCATGAAAATTTAACACAAATTAAGTACACATATAAATATAGCCATAAGAGACAAATCCCCACCAACCCACCTTTTTCTCCACTCTTTCTCTCTCTCTCCCTCTACATTGCCGGCTGCCCATGCTCCCATTTCTCTCCATTGTTATCAAGCTTCCAAGCTTGATTTCTCAAGCTTAATCCACCCAAAACCCATAGCCCACTTCACAAAAAATACTCCCTACACCCTAAGGAAGTTATAGATACCAAAAAGAAGCAAGGAAAGTGAAGTTTAACAAGTTACAAAAAAAGGTTAGTGCTCAAAACTCTTAATCTCTTCTTTAAGCATGAAAATCATGCTAAACCAAGTGAAGATTTACATGAAATCAAAAAGAAAAATTTGGGAAAGAAACCCTTGAATTCTGTAGCCCTAGAGGAACCATGAAAATGATGGATTTTGTTGGTTTTAGTTTAGTTGGGGAAGCTAATTAACAAGGTATTATATGTGGGAATTGATTTCATGGTTATATATGAAAATTTGATGTTTGAAATTAGGGTTATGCACTTGAAATTGGGGATTTTGTGACATTTTTGAATTTGACCTAATTGTGTTGAGATTGATGCTAATAGAAGTGCCATGTATGCTTATTTGGAGTTTGGAGAAGGAGGAGATTGAATTTTGGGAGTGTCAAATTTTCTGCAGGTTGGGACTCAATGAGTCCAGTGTGTTTGTTGAACCCTAACTGACAATGTGTGACTCTAATTGGTATGAAGGCAATTGGAGGTATTTTGGGACATCCAAACCTTCATTTTTCAAGAAGAAACCCTGCCCAAATTTTATCAAAATCATGACCAATTCTCTGCCCAAACCCAGATGACCAAACACTGAAACCCATAAAATGACCAAATGAATAGTACGTGTTTATTTGGTCATAACTCTCTCTATACTGGTCCAAATGACCTAAAATTTACATCAATGGAAAGCTTAGACATAGGGCTATACTTTTCATGAAGACCAATTGACCTAGTTTTGCCTTTAACCAAATCAAATTATTAGTACAAGTTGAGTCACTAAAACTGCCAACCCAGAAATTGTCCAAAATACTGTTCCTTTGGTATGCTTGACCAGTTTTGGAAAAAATGCCATAACTTGGTCTCCAAAGTTGTAAATTGAGTGAAACTAGTGCCAAAAGTTTTATAAGACATAACACAACAATTTTTATGTTTTGACTAAGCTCTAGAAACCCTTGCATCCTAGGGAAAATATTAGCCAAAGTTAGGAATTGAAATCTGGAAAATGTTAAGTTGAACACAGAATGCCATTTAATACCCATGTGTTCATTTGGCCATAACTCCCACTAGGTAATTCCATTGGAGATGTGTCAATATGATCTAGAAACATGATACATAGGGCTACAACATTGATTCAGACACATTTGCCAAATTCTAAGTGTAAAGACCCTAAAAAGAGGGTCAAACATACTGCCCTGAAGTTGATTATTGCCCTTATAGGACTGAGAGTCCAGGTTAATACATTAACTATAACTCACTATACCAAGCTTAAAAATTTATGAAATTGTACGTGGTAGTCCCTAAGACATAGAGGAACATATCTTGTGAAGGAACCTAAGTCTAAAAATGACCATAAAATGATCAAATGACTGGTCAAAGTTTATTGACCAGAAATTATAAATTCTAGGCAGCTTAGAGGCAAAGGGACCAGTTATGGTATTTTGACCATAACTTGAGTTATATAACCCCAAATTCAGTGATTCAAAAATTGAAATTCAAGTTTAAACATAGAGGAGCAATTGTTATGAAGGAAGTGTGATCAAATAGACATCCTAACCTAGTTAAATTCCTAGATAAATATAACACATCAAAATGAACCTAAAGAAAGGTTTATGGGAAAAATACTATATATGATAATTAAAATACTCATAAGGATAATTAAATATTAAAAATGATATGAATATGTAAATTGAGACTAATGTCCTATTAATATGAAATTAATGGTACTAATGAAGAAAATAGAATAGTGCTAAAATAATTAAAAATGTTTAATTGCCCATAGTATACCTAGACTTATTTATTTAGTTTGGATAAATTGGTATACCAATTAGGGACTACAGAGAAAATCATGAACTGACAAAATATGTGTATGATTGTTCTCTATATGCCTACTTATCGCCATTGTGCCTACTTTATTTCCTTTACAAGCATATATGGCTATCTAACTAGTATACACCCGTGCATCCAGCTTTTATAATTTGTTATAGGTTTCTTGGGCATTGAAAATGATTAATTAAAATTGAATATACAATAAGTAAACAGAAAAGATCCTGATAAATTAAATTGTTCTCAAAGTGCAATAAAAATTTAAAAAACTCAGAAATTATGAATTTACCATTATTATTTAAATTATTAAATTATTGTTATTATAAATTATGCACCACTAAGCATTATACTTAGCGCGTTGACTTTCCATCATGTAAGATCTGCCACTATCCAGAGTCACCTCACGGTCTTTTGTATTTTGGTAGGGCCCATGTATAGACTAGTATTTTGGTTCATTATGTCTAGTCATGATGTATTTCATTTTTTACTATTAATTAAACTTTGAGATTGAAATGAAAACTTGTAATTTATTATCTATGAATTTCTATATGAATGCAATAGATGATACTTCATTTTTAGATCTCATAAATAATTGTAAATGATATGATATAAGAGAATATGATATAGAAATGTGTGAAATGAATATGGACATGTTAATAGGTGATTAATGGAACCCGCCAGATGCTAATAAAACAGGGGAGGCTCTGTTCTGGTCTCCACAGAAATAAGTTATAAAAAAAAAATTTTTTTTACACATGGATTACTACTTTTAAATGATATTAAAAGCTTACAATAGATATGATAAAACAAGATAGGGTGCTCCGGCACCGAATGTGGCACTTCTTGCTCGACTATACAGTGGACGGGTAAGGGGCGTCACAGTAAATGCATAATTCTCATATTCTTATAATTTTATCAATTTATTTTCTTATATACTAACCGGTTCACCAATAAGATTACCATCATAATCATAAGCTGCACAAAAGACCATATATGTTATTAATTAAATTTTTTTAAAAAGGCTTTTCAATAAATATATAGATGTAGAAGTTTATATATATATATATATATATATATATATATATATATATTGCATTTGTACGTGAACTTATGAGTTTCATTAACACAACTATCAGTTTTGTATCTAATTTTTCTGGATCAACTGTATAATTGGGTTTTGCATAAGATGAAGTGTGGTATTGTAACCCAATAAAATCATACAATTTTCAAAGCAAGTTAGTTTCTTCATCAGTAAATGTGAGCAATTTATTTCCAACTAAATCTCGAACTCTTCCTGGGTATCGACCATAGAATAGAGGATTCATCCACCTGAAAATTATATAAATAATGTATATATTATTTAAATACTTATACACATAATAAAGAATCAGTTGTAGCGTAATTTGAAAAAAAAAAAAAAGACTTACAATCCAAACATGAAATTAAGAGTTGTTTTGGATGCTTCAATATCAATTGTCCTATTAGAGAGAGGTTCAAACCAAAGGGAAACAAGTGCTATCCCGATCTGGCCACTTTGCCTTTCCTGCACAGCCAATATAACTCAAATATACATACATTTATGCTTAAAAAAAATGAAGTAATTAATTATACACACATATATACCTTGTACTTTTGTACTTTTCTTGATAAACTTGGACAGCTGCAACATGAACAACGAGTATATGATGTGCAACTATATAAGGTTCAGTGGCTAAGATTCCAGCAGGACATTGAGGATTCACCCATCGTGAGCATCAACCAGGGGCAATAAGTCCATCATCATAGGCAAATTCACTAAGAGCCCATGGCTCATTGAAAGTCATCCAATATTGCACTTGGTCACCAAATGTTTCAAAAAGAAGATCCGCATAATCACGATAGTCATTCCTATATTTTATGCAAATATTTAATTGTTTAAATAAGAATATTATTTTTCAAATAAATTTTGACCTTTTAATGTTTTTAAAGTGTAATACATGAAGTTGTATACTTACACAATATTAGAGTTTAAAATGCCACCATACTTGTCCTCTAGGGCTTGAGGAGTATCCCAATGAAATATCATAACAAAATGTTTTAAACCTGCATTTTGCAACAAAATAAGTTAGCTGTCTGGTGAAATTTTATAACTTCATGATGGAATAACTAGAAGATAAAGTTCCTTCTTTACTTTTGAAAAAATAATTAACGAACCAGAAGACAATATATTGTTATTGTATTTGTTAGAATTTTCTAATACTAAATGTTTGTTGTTTTGTTTGCTAAATATTGCAGATAAGAAAGTTGTTCTGCAAGCCAAAAAAAAAAAAAAAGAGATAACACCGTTTGCCTTAATTTCCTCGATAACATCATTATAAAAATCAATCACTTCCTGGTTCACTCCTTCACATCTCCTTCCACCTAAATATTCAAAATTTAAAAAATGAAAAAAAAAGAAAATTCTTAATATATAATGTAGAAAATTGAAGCCAGCACATTTTTAAAGGTTCAAAATATTGATTAAATACTTACTAGGTATAACTCTAGACCATGAAATGGAGAATCTCAAAGCATCAAAACCCATATATTTCACATTTTTTATATCTTCCTGTAACAGCAGCTTTGTAAATCCTTTTAAATTTTATTTTTGATAGTAAACAAGTATTTTGTAGGAAAATAAAAAGAATTAAAAAATAAGTTTTGACTATTATACTTGGAAGCAATGATAGAAATCAACTGCTATATCTCCATTGTTGTGATCTAATATCCTCTCTGCAAGATTGCATAGAAATAAGTAAAATTATAAGATGTTTCGAGTGTAGTAGAAAATAACACACACAACACGCAATGATACCTGGAATCTTATGGGTAAATGCGTCCCAGACACTAGGTCCTCTACCTGATTTGTTAGCTTCACCTTCAATCTGAATTCCATAAACAAGAGAAGTTAAACGACAGCTAGTGAAGAACTAGTTATACCTCAATAATTTATCTTCATCCTTTAAGCGTTTTTGTTTTTTTGATAAAAGTATGAAAAATCATGAAAAACTTAATTAATTTGGATAGATAAAAACTAATGCTTTTTAGGGGGAGTGACTACTTGGCCTATTTGCCTCGTGTTTTGCAAGCCACATTCTCAAGGTAAACTGAGTTTTCTGTTCCTATTTTATTGGATATCCCCTGTTTAGCTATATAATATCTCCAAAATTAGGCACAAAAGGCTAAGTGACCAAAGCCATAACCAATGGTATTAAGATTTCAAGAAATTGGGAAGAATTTCCCATAAAGTTTCACCATAGTCCATAGAGAACTAAACATAAATGGAAGCTACTGGTAAATAATAATGTGCTGAAGTAATTCCATGTAACTTTCTTACTTTATGAGAATTAAAAATATTTTTAATTCGGTGTACACTTAAAAAATATTTTTAATGTTTACACGTAAAAAATAATTTTAATTTGTTCAACACTCAAAAAATATTTTTTTAGCTCAGGTGTACACTTCAAAAATATTTTTCATTCGGGCATACACATAAAAAAATATTTTTAATTCTCAAAAAGTAAGAAAATTGCATGGCAAGAAACATTTAATTTTTTTTAAAAAAAAGAAAAATGTAGGGAAGGCATGGAATATATCAGGGAATATACCATGGACCATGCATGATTAGGGACCTTAAACGCAGAAACCATGCATGCAATATATCACGTGGACGACTCCCATGCCTTTGCATGGACTCTATATAAGGAGGGCGTCGCAAGAAGTGAAGAGCACACTAGCACTTGAAATCCTAAAACCATCAATATGGCTATGACTACTAAACATTCCCTTCAGCTGTTAGGGTTGCTCATCTTCCTCATAAGCTTGTTGGCTCTTACTAAGCCAGCAATGGCAGATGATGATATCCCAGAAGATTTTAGCCGTAGTTATTTTCCAGATGACTTCATTTTTGGGACAGCCACTTCTGCTTATCAGGTATAAATTAACCTTTGTATACATGTTTCACTCGTGTTAGAGTGAAAGTTCTTCATATTTTCCATTGTCTAAAATGATGAATATAAGTGACAAATAAATAAACAATTATTAAATACATCATATAGGATTATGCATAGAAATATTTATTAAATACCTCATTTATGGTATTCAGATCGAAGGTGAAGCAACAACAAAGGGTAGAGGACCTAGTGTATGGGACAAATTTTCCAAGGAGACTCCAGGTATCTTTGTGTGTGTGTGAGTAAATTATTTAATCCCTAAAATTCTTTATATATGTATATGTGGAATGTTAATTATTTTTATGTAATATTGCAGAAAGAATATTGGATGGCAGCAATGGAGATGTTGCAGTTGATTTCTATAATCGCTTCAAAGTATAATAGTCAAACTGTTATTTATTTTCTTTTATCAGATCAACAATAAAATTAAATAGATTGTGAAACTGATCTTGTAGGAAGATATAGCAAATGTGAAGAATATGGGTTTTAAAGGTTTTAGACTGTCCATTTCATGGCCCAGAGTTATACCTAGTAAGTATTATATCAAAGTTTAAAATATAAACTTTCAACTTGTTTTGGCTTCATTTCAATTTTGATACACAACTTATTTACCACTTTCTAACTTTATTTTTGAAATTTTGAATATTCAGGTGGAAGGAGACGTGAAGGAGTGAATAAGGAAGGGATTGAATTTTACAATAATATTATCAATGAAATTATAAGCAATGGTGATGATTGTCTCCTTTCCTTTTAAAGGATTCAAATGGCAAATAGAAATTTTATGCCTTTAGTGTTTAGAAAACACGTTCAAAATGGCAGATTGAAGGGATGTGTTCTTTTCTATTCCCATTTCAAAAATATAATAAAACACCAAGTATTTATTGGAAAATTTGAACAAAATACAATTATTTAACTAGCATAAATTGATCTTCTAGTTCCTCAATTTTTTTGAGGGAAAGAAGAAATTTTTCTTCCACTACTCTTATTGGAGATGGAAATTATGCCTAACTTTTAATTTATTTTGTTGCTAAATTTAGGATTGGAGCCTTTTGTTACTATTTTTCATTGGGACACTCCTCAAGCCCTGGAGGACAAGTATGGTGGCTTTTTAAGTCGTGATATCGTGTAAGTATACAACTTTATATTACATATAAAAAAATGATGGTTAGAACTTTCATATCAATTTTAGTCAACAATAATATTCTCATTTAGAAAATAAAACTAATAAAACATCTTATTAATTGTTTGCATAAAATATAGGTATGATTATTATGAATATGCGAATCTTCTTTTTGAAGAATTTGGTGACCGAGTAAAGTATTGGATGACTTTCAATGAACCATGGGCTCTTAGTGGATTTTCATATGATGATGGGGTTTTTGCACCTGGTCGATGCTCATCTTGGGTGAATCGTCAATGTCGTGCTGGAAACTCTGCCACTGAACCATACATAGTTGCCCATCATCTGCTCCTTTCTCATGCTGCAGTTGTTCAATTATATAGAGAAAAATTCAAAGTATATATGTGTGTTTAATTAATTACTTGTTTTTTTTTTCCCCAAGTAGAAATATATGCATATTTGAGTTTCTTATATTGATTGTGCAGCCAATTCATGGTGGCCAAATCGGGATAACACTCTTTACCTATTGGTATGAACCTTTGTCCAATGAACCGGCAGATGTACAAGCAGCCAAAACAGCCCTTGATTTCATGTTTGGATTGTGAGTTTTTTCCCCCAAAATTAGACTAATAATTAAACATTTATATGTACAGTACCTTTCACATTTACTTTTCATATTTTTCAGGTGGATGGATCCTATGACCTATGGCACGTATCCAAGAACTGTGAAGGATTTAGTTGGAGATAGATTACCCAAGTTTACTGATGTAGAATCTAAGTTACTTAGAGGATCATATGATTTTCTTGGGTTACAATACTACACTTCATATTATGCAAAACCGAATGCTATAGTTGATCCAAATCATATTAGATACAAAACCGATAATCATATTACTGAGACTCGTAAGTTCATGTGTGCCTGTGTCTATATATATATATATATAATTTTTTCTTTCTTAAAAAGTTTAGTTGACAACATGTTAATTTTCTTTTTTTCACTTTGCAGCGTATGATTATGATGGTAATCTCATTGGTCCACAGGTTAGTATGCAAGACAATATATTAGAAAAAAAAAAAAACAAAGAGAATTATACATTTATGGATGATATTACTAACATAAAAAATAAAATTTGTAGGCTTACTCATCTTGGTTTTACATTTTCCCAAAAGGCATCCGACATCTTTTGAATTACACCAAAGACACATACAATAACCCAGTAATTTATATTACTGAGAATGGTAAGTAGTCTATGCCTTTGTCATGTAAGAATGCTAGCTAGTTAGTTAAAGTTATATTTTTGGCCTAATTTATTAAAATTTTCATATCGAATTCAGGGGTTGACAATAATAATAATGAAACCCAACCCATTGAGGAAGCGCTTCAAGATGAATTCAGAATAAAATATTATCAGAAGCATTTGTGGAATGCATTGGGATCCCTGAAGTGAGTACAATTTCCAAGATGCTAACATAGAGATTTTTTATAATCATTGAATATTTTTCCTAACAATGGTTGGTTTTGGCAGGAATTACTCAGTTAATGTCAAAGGTTACTTTGCATGGTCATATTTGGACAATTTCGAATGGAATATTGGTTATACATCAAGATTTGGTTTGTACTATGTAGACTACAAAGATAACCTGAAAAGATACCCCAAAGATTCAGCCAAATGGTTCACAAAATTTCTTAAACAGTCGCCTAAGAAGCCATTGCAATCAAACAAGATCTACGAGGTTACTTCAAGGAATTCAAGGAAGGTTGGGAAATACTACATAATGTAGCCTATGTTGTTTGACTTTTATGTGTCGCTTGCAATTGAATAATATCGTTGGACTACTCTCAGCTCCAATGACCTAGATTGTCTTGTAATAGATCTTTGGTGATGTTATGTTTCCTATAGGAATTTCAAGCTTGTGTTGTATTGTTATCCTATCTTTGAAATGAATGTTACTACGTAACATTTTGAGTTGTGTTTAAAGTTAATGTTATTACTATCTTTTGAAATTAATCTATGAATATATTAAGTAGTATCATTTTACCCAATCTATGAAAAAATACTTTCAATGTGAATGAAAAAAAAATCATGTCATTTTAAATTGCTATCAATTTAATTAATCAATTTTTGAAATGATTTTATGATGGACTTTTCGATTTTGTTTGCAAGCTCCTAAACGGCTTTGGCATTTTTCAACTATTGACATGGAAAGATCATTGAAACGTTGCTTTCATAAAATGTTTTTATGTATGGGTCTAAAACAGTAAATCCATATGTATAAAGATGAAATTAAAGGAGAAATTTTTATATGTTGTATTTGGGTTTTGCATAGTGATTAAAAAATAATTAAATAATCTTCTTTTTATAAACAGACAAGTAACTAATTAAATTATTTTTTTATCTCACTTAATTACTTCTTATATAAATATTTATTATATTTAGTGGAAGCAAAAGATAAAATTAAAAAAAAATAATTAATGCTCTTTTATTTCTAAATACAACAGATAATTTTAAATAAAAAAAATTTAAACATGATATATTAAAATGGATGGAGGTGTTCCTAAGACTATCTTTCAAGAATTGATTATGGCCTAAAAGGCTAATGAAATTAATTAATGAAATATTAAGTATTTTTTTTTAAGATTAAGTTATATCATTTTTCTAGGTAAGCATAAGAGTCATATTTACTTGGCAAACTATAAAGAACACCCGTGCACTAAAAAAAATTAATTTTTATAGACATAAATAATCTGAAAATATTTTAACTGTAAGTTAAAAAAAAAAATAAATGCTATCGATTTGACTAGCCACTTTTTGAATCGATTTAATCAATTTTTAGTTGACAAATGGATTTTTCCTTTTTAAGCAGTAATGGCATTTTTCAACAATCGGCATGGAAAGATATTTATGCATTTATTTTTCAAATAAAAAATTGAATTAAATATTAATTTATAAAATATTATTGAATTAAATATTAATTTATAAAATATTATTTTTTTAATAATTTTTGAACTTTTTCCTTTTATTAATTAAAAAAGAATTCTGGCAATCTAATGTGGGACATTGACAATCGCAGAAAACTTTTCCAAGAATTGGAAATTCTGAAGGTCAGAGCTTTTGAGCTCTGATTTTGATGATGGTAATTTACAATTTCCTTCTTCTAATCGTGCAAAGAGTCTTCACATGTAGAGAAATGCACGGAAAAAAAAACTAACCACTCTTCAGAATCATCTGAATTAGATTATTGCAATTAGTGGACAAAGTTTTAATGAGATTATTGCAATTAGTGTATCTTTCCCAAACTATAAACTCAATCGGCTCTAATTTAATCGGGTTGACAAAGATTATCTTCTGCCATGTTTTAAGAGAAGCAAATTCTATTGCAGATTTGTCCTTTCATTGCTTTGGTCTGGAGCCCTTGACTGGTTGCCGCATCTTATCCAATCCTAGGAACTGTCCTCCATGTCTTTTCTGTGCTCTGTTTTTAACATGTTGGTCCTTTTTTTTGTTTTTATAAGAAAATAGATTCTCCATGCTTTTAACATGCTGGTCCTTTATTTTGAGTTCATGACTGGGTTTGCTAAGTGTTGAGTAGGATCAATGGTGACAAAATCAATCCAAATCGAACTGGGTCATATTCACCTATTGTTTTTAGCTATTCCCTCACGAAACTAATATGGTGTCAATGCTTTTTTATGATTATGTTCCTTGTTGTTTTGGTTCTTTTCGGTCAGAGCTATCTTCTGCTTGCTCTTGTACTCTTGGTTGTTTGTCTTTCTGTTGGGCTTGCTGCTTTGTCCTGGGCCACCATTAGGCTCCTTTGTGTTGATCTGATCTGTTTCTTTGGTGGTTTTTTCACTTAGCAATTAAGCATATCTTGCTTTAAGTTGGGTGTATTGGGGAGGTCTGATAAACAGGTTTAAGTGAATGTTATTTGCTAAGTTTTTCTTGATTTTTTATTAATAAAATAATCCTTGCTTATCCCAAAATAGAAAAAATGGTGTCTATCTATATCAAACAACTGATAATCAAACAAAACATCGAATTACAAGATATTGAAATTGGAAATATTGCAATATATTTTCGAACACGAAACCAGAAAACAGTGGTAGAGGGAAGTAAAGGCAAAGCATCATTCATAAAACACTATAACTGTGTTTCATTGCATTTTATTCATTATTCGTCAAACTCAATGAAAAATACGTTCCCACTTATTCAAGGAGAAATAAAGCTAATAATGTCATGCTATGTTAATACAATTGTATATACTATCACCACAATTAAAATTAAATTCTCTATTTGATCGATTTTAAATATGTATTCTCATAAATTGACCTGATGCATTAAAGATTATTATTCTTTAAGTGCTTTACAACATAATTGAACATCGGTTTATGAGAAATGGGGTTTTTATACTTACCAATTAGACTAACCATATTTCACACTAGCATTATATTTTTACTTACTCAGTTTTTGCTATTTTTTTTTTTTTTTTTATTAATAAAAAAAATCTTTTTTTTAAATAAAAAAAAAAAATCTCATTTTTTTTTATAAAACTAAAAAAAAGAGTAGACGTTTTTAGTAAAAAAAAAAATTTTTTACGATTACAGAGAGACATTTTAAGTGTAGTATAGATAGAGAAAAAAAAAAAAAAAAAAAAAAGAGGAGATGAAAAAAAATATATGATCAAATGGATGCAAATGGAAACCGACAGACTTTTCAGTTTTAGTAATGAGATAATGAAGCAATTATGTTGTAGGAGTCAAAATCATAAATGGCTAGGTGGCCCTGTTCTTTATATAATATCTTTACCTAATCATATATATTAAAAACAAGAAGTCTTATGAACTTTTTATTTTTCAAGGATTGATTATGACATAGTGATTATTTTTGTTGTACACAAATATAATTATTTTTTATTAATAATATTTAATTTAATGGTATTTAAATTGTTAATGCTATTAAAATTATTTTAAAATTATGAGATTCTAAAATTATAAAAAAATTGTAAAACTTAAAATTATGAGATTTTAAAATTATAAAATTATAAAATTAATAAAAAATTTTTATTAATTTTTTCCAAAAATTAAATTATAAAAAGGAAAAAAATTTAAATTAGAATCTCTCCATCTAATTTCGATTGTCTCATCCAGCTGGGGTGTAGGGAGTTTTGTAACCAATGTGACAGATTAAAAATAGCTCTTGACTCGATGCATACATTGCATTCTCCACAAGCTAAATCCATGTGAAAATTCAGAATAAAATTTTTATGGAGTAAGTGGTAAGAAACTGTTTCATAACTCTTCAGTCTATTGTAAAAAAGAAAAGAAAAGAAAACAAAATGTTATATAGCTCTTGAGTCGATGTTTACATATTAACATTATTGAAATATATAAGAAATTAGGAGTTTTCTCTCTTTTAATATTTAAAAAAAAAATCTCTTTTAAAAATAATAATATAAAATATATAATAAAATTTATTTTTAAATTTAAAATTTTGATAAAATTATTTTCTCATAAAAAAATGTAAACATTGAGATTTATTGAAAACCTTTTTAAAAGAATATTTATTTTAGAAATTGAAATTAATAAAATTTAAGTTAATAATATTAGAATTATTATCTTTAATTCTAGTTAAACTTTAATTAAATTAAATAGATAATAAAAAAAAGAAATTGAAAGTTTATCAATCGTCCAAGCTGGAGTGCGAGACGCTTATCCACTGTTGGTAGACTGACATACGTTATTTACTTTTTGTAATCTTTTATTAATTGAGATTGATTTAATTAGTATATCTTCAATTAATTATAAATATATACTATTTTGCGCTTAATTATTTATTAGAAATTCCAGTAAATGCTGTTTATAAAAATAAATCTTCAATAAAAAATTAAAAAAAAAAGAGAAGAATTGACGATATTATTCCGATACGTTTTCCTTTCTTTTCAAGCTAGCCCTTGAGTCGATACATGATTGCATTCGTCACAAGCTAAATCCATGTGAATTGTGAAAATTCAAAAGAAAATTGTTGAGTGAGTGGTAAGAAAATTGTCACATATATAGCTCTTGAGTCGATGCATATATATAAATATTGCATTCTTCAAGCCAAATTCAAAAAAAAAAAAAAAATCTTTATTTAAATAAAAATTCCTTGCTTATAAAAAAAATCATTAATTCGAATATATATATATATATATATATATATATAAAGAAGAAGTCAAGAATAGTCCCAAACGAGTCCAATAAAAATCGAAAAATAGTTCTTTTTAAGTGAGAAATATTAATCTTTTCTGGCAATGAGCTTATCAATAAAGTTTTAGACACAATTGTTAATCTTTTCTTCTTTAATTAATTTATTTTTCATCAGAGTTTCAAATCTTGCTAATCATCCACATTTGTGCTTTTTTATAAATATATATTATTAAGTAATATTTGAAGAAAATATAATTTGAACAATATAACTTGTGCATCTCTGAAGCCTAAAGTTAATTAAGTTATATATATATATATATTTATAAAAAAAAATTAGATTGGACCATTGAATTTGGCATGCCCAACCTTTTTATATAATGAAGAAACTAAAGTGTTAATGAAATTAAATGTTGGAAATTAGTAAATTCAATTTTGAGAACACATTAACTGAATTATTAATTTTGTCAAAATTTAAAAATTATAAAAATAATAATTTATATGATTAATTAAGAATATTTTTGATATTTTATTTACAATTAAAGGTAATATTTATTTAATTTGAATGTGGAAAGACGTAAGAATATGTTGTCAATATGAAGTTCCTTACATGAATGATTAGAATTTGATACAACTATAGAATGTGAAAGATTTCTCACTCGCTGATTAGGAGAATCATGGCGGAATTGAGATCATTGGTTCCTCGCAGGGAAAATGTGGCACATCATTTGATATAAAACTATCCTGAGATCCTCAATTTTTTTTTTTTATGAGATGTTCACTTAAAAGTTTAAATTTTTAGCGCTTGTTCACATTTTAAGATTAGTGGCATTTGCATGTAAAAAAAAAAAAAAAAATTGAATTCATGTGTTTGTATTTTGAGTTTATAATAAATAAGATTGTGTAGGAAAAATGGACCAGACCTAACTCCATCACAGAAGTTAGCTCAATCTTTATATTTAACTTGAATATCTTATCTAAAATCAATGTGGAACAACTTACCTCTCATGCCTATTCATGAACATTTGGAGAGAGGCCAACATAGTAGTGGCAAACTAGCTGATGTAGTTATAGCTTCTTCTCTGGGTGTTTACTATTTTTCTTCACCTCAAGCTAATATGTTGGAGTTATTCAACTGGGATATGCAAGGTCTTACTCTGCCGAGAGTCATCTCCTCTCCTTCGTGGTCAAACAATCAAAATTTCCGTACTTTAAAAAACATCATTTTGAGGTTATTTAGCTACAATGTGAACCACTTAGAAGTATATAATATTAAAAGACAACAAAAGCAACACAAAGATCATAAGTGTAACTCAAATTGTTAAAGATGAATTAAAGATTGATGTAACCCGACCGCAAGTACACAGGTCGTTCAAATAGTATAGTAAAAGATATCGTTCTCTCGAGTAGTTGTGTTATAAATTGAATCCTTGATATAAAATAAACTATACTAAAATTGTAATTTAATCAAATAAGTAAGAGAGATTTGGGAATTTGAGGTTTAAATTATGAAAATACAAAACTCAGTTCAAACAAGAATTAATTCAATAATTGGCTAAATGAAGAAATTAAGAATGAAAACTAATGAAAATAGATTAAACTAAGCTCTAAGTAAAATATCAAGCAACGATTGTAAAAAGGCAATTTCAGAGTTAAGGATTCATATTTAGGTTATTTTGGGATTTTGCTTGGTTAGGCAAACATATGGAAATTATGTATTTCAAGGAGATCGATTCTCAAATCCTTTGAAATCTCTTTCGAGTAAGACAAAGCATGTCTTGATTAATTAAATTCTACTTTCATAGAATTTAAAATTAACCAAGACCCATTAAGTTCTTTAATCAATCTATTAGCCCTCTTAATCCTTAGTCTATTTTTAAATCTAAGTTAATTAAGTTTAATTTCTTGATTATCTATCACTGAGTTTGGTGTTTCAATAAAGGATTAAAAACATAATTTAATGGGATTCTATACTAAGTATATCATTAAGCACACAAGAACTGGATAAAATCTCATAATAACCATAAAATCTGGATTAACTAGTTCAAATCCATAAAATATCTTAAATATTACATACCCAACTCTAGAATCTGAAAAAACTACTCACTATCTATGCTTAATACAAGAGATTCTAAGCAAAAGAAGAAATAAAACATGAAAATGAACTAAAACTAAAGAAACTCGGTAGAAGTGCAGAAAATGGTGTAGAATCAAGAAAAATCCAAGCTTTAAACAAAGAATGGAGTGTGTTAGCTCCTATTTCTCTCTCTTCCTTCAATCTTTTTTTTTCTTTTTGCAAAGAGTGATATAAAGAGGCTTAAATACCCCCTGACAAAAACCCTAGAATGGCCTAAAACTGGTGTAAATTGAGGTCACTACATGTAAGAGAAGATTTGCTTCTTTAGCCCATTAATGAGGAAGTGCATAGATTGAACAGTACCTGTGCAGCATCTTGTGTAGAATCAATGTAACGCCCTTGCTATGGGTAGTCCGTACATTTTACTGTTCTGATGACTAATGTTTGTTCGGATAGTCAAAATTTCTGAAACTACACCTAAACTATAGTGAGGAGACATAAATTGAAGAAATAAATGTTAAGAAAATATAAGAAAAATTTAGAGAAAAATAAATTAAAGTTTAGAGGATTTATAAATTAATAGAAAAATAAAATTTAGAGAATAAAAATAATTATCACAAATTAATATTATGAGTTGAATTAGGAAAGAAGAAGAAAAGAAGAAGAAAAGCAAAAAAAAAAAAAAAAAGAAAGAAAAATAAGCTTATGAAAATTTAAAACAAAATTAAGTACAATAAAAATATAAATATATAAGCCACATAAGACAAACCCCAACCACCTTCATCTTCTTCCTCCACTTCTCTCTCTCCCTCTCCCTTGTGCCGCCCACCTTGGCCCCTCCATTGATATCCAAGCTTCCAAGCTTGATTTCCCAAGCTTTCACTCATCAAAACCCATAACACTCTTCATTAAAAATACTCCCCACACCTTAAGGAAGCTATAGATACAAAAAAGAAGCAAGAAAAGTGAAGTTTAACAAGTTACAAAAAAGGTTAGTGTTCAAAACTCTTAATCTCTTCTTTAAGCATGAAAATCATGCTAAACCCAGTGAAGATTTACATGAAATTAAAAAGAAAAATTTGGGAAAGAAACCCTTGAATTCGGCAGCCCTAGAGGAACTATGAAAATGATGGATTTTGTTAGTTTTAGTTTAGTTAGGAAAGTTAATTAACAAGGTATTATATGTGGGAATTGATTTCATGATTATATACGTGAGTTTGATGTTTGAAATTAGGGTTGTACACTTGAAAGTAGGGATTTTGTGACATTTTTGAATTTGACATAATTGTGTTGAGATCGATGATAATAGAAGTGAATGTATGCTTATTTAGAGTTTGGAGAAGGAGGAGATTGAATTTTGGGAGTGTCAAATTTTCTGCAGGTTGGAACTCAATGAGTCCAGTGTGTTTGTTGAACCCTAACTGACAATGTGTGACTCCAATTGGTATGAGGCCAACTGGAGGTGTTTTGGGACATCCAAACCTTCATTTTTCAAGAAGAAACCCTGCTCAAATTCTGTCAAAATCATGACCAATTCTCTGCCCAAACCCGGATGACCAAACATTGCCAACCCAAAAAATGACCAAATGAACAGTACATGTTAATTTGGTCATAACTCTCTCTATACTCGTCCAAATGACCTAAAATTTCATCAATGGAAAGCTTAGACATAGGGATACACTTTTCATGATGACCACTTGACCCAGTTTTGCCTTTAACCAATTCAAATTGTTAGCACAAGTTGGGTCACTAAAACTGGCAACCCAGAAAATGACTAAATGAACAGTACGTGTTCATTTGGTCATAACTCTCTCTATACTGGTCCAAATGACCTAACATTTCATCAATGGCTTAGACATAGGGCTACACTTTTCATGAAGACCACTTGATCTAATTTTGCCTTTAACCAATTAAAATTGTTAGCACAATTTGGGTCACTAAAATTGCCAACCCAGAAAATGATCAAATGAATAGTACGTGTTCATTTGGTCATAATTCTCTCTATACTGTCCAAATGACCTAAAATTTTATCAATGGAAAGCTTAGACATAGGGTTACACTTTTCATGAAGACCACTTGTGTAATGGCCCGGCCCACTAGTGATATTGTCCGCTCTGGGCTGAAGCCCTCACGAATTTAAAACGCGTCAATAGGGGTTACGAACCACCAACTTATAAACCCAGCATCTCTCCCGTGTTTTGTTAATGTGGGATTTGCCTAGGGTGTTACAATCCACCCCCCTTATGGGACTCAGCGTCCTCGTTGAGGTTTGCCCCACCATCGTTCAAGGTTGCACGCGGAGCAGCTCTGATACCACAAATGTAATGGCCCGGCCCACTAGTGATATTGTCCGCTCTGGGCCGAAGCCCTCTGTAACACCCTAGGCAAATCCCACATCGACAAAACACGGGAGAGATGCTGGGTTTATAAGATGGAGGTTCCTAACCCCTATTGACGCGTTTTAAAACCGTGAGGGCTTCGGCTCAGAGTGGACAATATCACTAGTGGGCCGGGCCATTACATTTGTGGTATCAGAGTCGCTCCGCGTGCAACCTTGAACGGTGGTGGGGCAAACCTCGATGAGGACGAGTCCCATAAGGGGGTGGATTGTAACACCTAGGCAAATCCACATCGGCAAAACACGGGAGAGATGCTGGGTTTATAAGTTGATGGTTCGTAACCCCTAGTGACGCGTTTTAAACCGTGAGGGCTTGGCAGAGCGGACAATATCACTAGTGGGGCCATTACATTTGTGGTATCGAGCGGCTCGCATGCAACCTTGAGCGGTGGTGGGGCAAACCTCGGCGAGGCCGAGTCCCATAAGAGGGTGGATTGTAACACCTAGGCAAATCCACATCGACAAAACACGAGAGAGATCTGGGTTTATAAGTTGATGGTTCGTAACCCCTATTGACGTTTTAAAACCGTGAGGGCTTGGCTCGAGCGGACAGTATCACTAGTGGGCCGGGCCATTACATTTGACAAATATCACTAGTGATATTGTCCGCTCTGAGCCGAAGCCCTCACGGTTTTAAAACGCGTCAATAGGGGTTAGGAACCTCCATCTTATAAACTCAGCATCTCTCCCGTGTTTTGTCGATGTGGGATTTGCCTAGGGTGTTACAATCCACCCCCCTTATGGGACTCAGCGTCCTCGCTGAGGTTTGCCCCACCATCGCTCAAGGTTGCACGCGGAGCAGCTCTGATACCACAAATGTAATGGCCCGGCCCACTAGTGATATTGTCCGTTCTGAGCCGAAGCCCTCACGGTTTTAAAACGCGTCACTAGGGGTTACGAACCATCAACTTATAAACCCAGCATCTCTCTCGTGTTTTGCCAATGTAGGATTTGCCTAGGGTGTTACACCCTCACGGTTTTAAAATGCGTCAATAGGGGTTACGAACTACCAACTTATAAACCCAGCATCTCTCTCGTGTTTTGTCGATGTGGGATTTGCCTAGGGTGTTACAACTTGACCCAGTTTTGCCTTTAACCAAATCAAATTATTAGCACAAGTTGAGTCACTAAAACTGCTAACCCAGAAATTTGTCCAAAATACTGTTCCTTTGGTATTTTGACCATAACTTAAGTTCTATAACCCCAAATTTAGTGATTCAAAAACTGAAATTCAAGTTTAAACATAGAGGAGCAATTGTTATGAAGGAAGTGTGACTAAATAGACATCCTAACCTAGTCAAATTCCTAGATAAAGATAACACATCAACATGAACCTAAAGAAGGGTTCATGAGAAAAATGCTATATATGATAATTAAAATACTCATAAGGAAAATTAAATATTAAAAATGATATGAATATGTAAATTGGGACTAATGTCCTATTAATATGAAATTAATGGTACCAATGAACAGTACTAGAAAATAGTAACAGTGAATAGTGCTAAATTAATTAAAAATGTTTAATTGCCCATAGTATACCTAGACTTATTTATTTAGTTTGGATACTAATTAGAGACTACAGATAACAGTACTGCCTATCGAGAAAATCATGAACTGACAATATATGTCTGGTATGATTGTTCTATAGGCTATATGCCTACTTACTAGCCATTGTGCCTACTTTATTTCTGGCTTTACAAGCCTGACGTGGTCTCGTGCGACCGGCTTGTGCACGACAGACGATATCTTGGATAGACATATGGCTGTCTAACCAGTATACACCTGTGCATCCAGCTTTTATAATTTGTTATAGGTTTCTTTGGCACTGATAAAAAATTAATTAAGACTTAAAATACAATAAGTAATCATAAGATCCCAATAATGTTAAGTATTTTCAAAGAGCAATAAAAATATAAAAGACCCAGAAATTATGAGTGACAGATATTATTTCAAATGTTAAATTATTGTTATTATAAATTATGCACCACTAAGAGTTAAGCTTAGCGAGTTGGTTTTCTATCGCGTGAGGCTCGGAGATCGGTCCAAAGCCCAGCGACACGATGAGTGCAGCGAGCTCTGACCAAATTTGCCACTGTCCAGAGTCACCTCACCGGTCTTTTGTATTTTGGTAGGGCCCATGTATAGACTAGTATTTTGGTTCATTATATTTAGTCATGATGTAATTACTAGTTAATGATGTATTTCATTTTGGACTTGAAATGAAAACTTATAATTTATTATCTATGAATTTCCATATGAATGCAATAGATGACACTTCATTTTGAGATCTCATAAATAGTTATGAATGATATGATAAAAGAGAATATGATATGGAAATATGTGAGATGACTATGAATATGTTAACAGGTGATAATGAAACCCGCCAGATGCTAATAAAACAGAGGAAGATCTGTCCGGGTCTCCACAGAAATAAGATATAAAAAAAAAAAAAAATTTTCTACCCATAAATTACCTTACTTAAATGACATTAAAATTGACAATAGACATGACAAGACAAGATAGGGTGCTCCGACATTGAATGTGGCACTTCTTGCTCGGCTATACAATAGACGGGTAAGGGGCGTCACAATCTAATCTAGAGAGGATGAGTGAAAATGGGTTTGCATAGCTATGCAGGTTCCTATGCACATTTTAACAAGCTCCAGAGGTTTTCCATGTTACTGAACATATGTTGTGCAAGTTTCAGTGAGTTTTTGCAATTTCCCAATCTACTGCATAAGCAGTTGCAAAAGTTGTGCATCTATCGATGGCTCTCAATTTGTCTTCCGTGATAGTGCACAAGTAGATGGACAGGTTGTGCGACATTCTATGCAACGCTCAATAATTTCAGCTATTTTTCGGGCTCTTGCATAGGCAAGTGCACAAACTGTGCATCATCTTATGTAACTTTTGGCAACTTACAAAATTTCTTCTAATTTTTGTATACAAGCTGCATAGCTTGTGCACTATTCTGTGCAACTTTTGGCAGTTTCAAATTCAACAATTTTTTAACTTTAATTTTTGGCAATTTTGAGCTTGAATTTCATTCTCCAAGCATGCATTGACTTCTCACTCATTAAAAACATTAATTAACCTACAAAACAAGAACAAATTAACAAATTAAACTAAAAATTAAATAACTAATGAAATTAACTAAAATTAACCAAGAAAATGATGAAATGACTATAAAATTTAACCTAAATAGTTATATGATATGCATGTATCAAAGATCACAAGAGTAGCTTCTGCCCATGGTGAACCATTTTTAATTGACAAAGGAACTAATTTAAAGATACATGTTTAGTTTACCGATCTTAATCTCAGCAGCTAAGTGAGCAATCTTGGGTTTCCATTCTTAATTAAAACTTTGCCAATTTGCAGGTTGCAGCAATCTAATTCTGATGTTTTGAAGAGAGATTAGAACTTTTTTTCCTTCATATATTTGCTCGATTAGAGTAATGAAATTGTAAATTACCATCATCATATTTAGAGCTCAAAAGCTCTGACCTTATGATTTACCAATTCCTGGAAAAGCTTTCTACGATTGACAACGTGTTGCATTAGATTGCAGTGGAGAAACAGACAAAGCCAGGTGTGTAGTTGGTGTTTTGGTTGGTGGTGGGAAACTCATGGTCGCCAGTGGTAGTGACAATGCAAGTGATGAAGGTAGCTCGCAACGCCATGCCCAGTAAGTCAGAGATAGAAGCATAAGGAATCAGGTTCCATTTATTTCAGTTATTAGTGACTCTTATCAAAAAAAATTTTTCTTTCCTCTATCCTGTGTTATGTGTGTGCCTTATATCTTTATGCTTGTTATGACAAATTTAAAATGATATAATTTTTTATTTGCTCTAAAAAAACATTGGGTGAGTTTATACTTATAAAGACCAAATCATTTCTCTGAATAACATAATTAAACTCTGATTATAAAGGAAATATGCATAATAATTTTTTTTTTTATAAACAAAAAAATATTATTAATAACATAATTCAGGAAAAACTCAGCAAACGCTCTTCATCTATAACATGATTAGCAGACCTCTCTAATACATTCAACCTAGGATGAAGAATGCTAAGTGAAAAAACCTGAGCAAAATGGTTCAAACATAATATTCAATAGCCAATACAATCAAAGAACAACCTAGACACAATAACAGAAAGTATAACACGGAGGTACAAAACCAAAATCAAAAAGCAGGACAAATAAAACCAAATAACCAAGACAAAAAGTATAGAGCAAGGCCAACAATCCTTCTTGAACATCTAATAAAAATAGAATATATGCTGTAATTCAATAAAACCAAACAACCTCAACGTGCATTGGACCACTGGGTAGTGAGAATAGAACTAAACAGAAGAGAAAGATCAACAAAACATTCCTCTGAACATCACAGTCGCAACATGAAGAGCAAGGAAGCAAAGATGAAAGAAGCAGAGCCAATATCTCCAAAATAAGATTGCTTCGACCAAAATCAAAAGCAAACATTAATTATGAGAGCAGCATCTCATAAAAGAAACCTAGCAGCCCTGCATTCAACAAATCATATAAAAACCAACAAAAATTCCCAAGTAAGAAGGGGAGAAGGTTTTAAAAAAGCCATGAAGTCCTCCTTTCTATTTAGCCCTTGCTTAGCTCAGCAGTGGCGTTTGCTTCCCTTTGAACATGATAAAAGGAGAAGTTGAGCAAGACAAATAAATTAGAGCAAATGGAGTTTATGGTCAGAGACAAGTGCCATGGGGCTGCATCCAAATTATATATATCCATGACAAGGATAAAACTTAACATTTTCATAGACTAATATCAAAAGATAATGACATTAATTTGAAATACAACTCAAAAGATACTAACTTTTATTTCAAAAATAGGATAACAGTACAACATATCACCAAAAGACAAGCTAGGTCACTGGAGCTGAGAGTAGAACTCAACACAATTTCCTTCTAAATTTTTCTTCTTTCCTTCTACTCCTCTTTCTATTTTACTTCTTATTTCTCTCGTTTCTTTCTCACTTTCCCACATTTTTCCTCTCTCTCTTGCTGCCCAAACAGCCTTGTTAAGCCACTAGAAGTGTTTTTATAGCTTGTTGACTTCGAATAAATTGAAGAGCACATAGCAAACCTGACAAATTATTCTCTCCACTTGTTTTTTCAGTAGTTAATTTGCGCGCTACTATTTTTCTTTATTTTTTTATTATTACAATTTCATGAAGACATTTATTTATGACCTTTTTAGCATTATTATTGGAATTGTTATTAAGAAGAACACATTCTTAAATATCTTAATTATAAATTATATTCTCAAAACAAGCTTGATCTCCATACCAAAACTGGCTGAAACCTGAAGTTAAACCAATTAATACACCAAAAATCCCTTTATTGTAAGACTTCACAAGTACTGCTACGATCGCATCTTTCCAGAAGAGAATTCATTTTAAAATATGAGAGCAAGCATATTACAAGAATTGAATGCCAAATATATTAGAGGAAGTCTAACTATATCATGATTTGTTTTGGCAATTTATATTAGATCAAAGAATAGAAGGCGCCTGTTAGAATTATGACTCAAAATCCTAGTGGGATTTGAAAAGACTTTTTCTTAATTTGAGTGGAAGAAATATTTCTCATTAGGATAAATGAATATTTTGTATATAGAGTGGAACTTTTATTTTAGTATTAATCCTAAATTGAGTAGGACTCCTAATCATATTAGAATTGAGGAAATTAATACTATAAAAAGGTTATTTGGCTTTTAGCTCATGGAATGAAGCTATCACCCATTACAGAGAGGGGCTTTGCTAATTGCTGAGGATTTGACTTTGCCCATTGATGAGGGACTCCTGCCCATTGCAGTCCCATGGAGGGAAAGAGGCTTCGGCCTAAGTGGAGAAAGGGCATAGAATTTAAGAGAGAGTAATTCTTGTCCATTAGTGAGAGGGCTCTTACCCATATAGTTGAAGACACTCTTTGTGGTGTAGTGTTGTAATAGTAAATATATTAGGATATGTCTAGAGGAGACTGAAAGAGATTAACTAATATATTTACTATGAGCAGTTTGATACATGTAGTGTGGTTTTCTTAGGTGTAATTGAGTTTATGAATAGCATAGCTTTGAGCTTATAATGATGATTTTATTATTGAAGATAGTAGAAGATGGCATGTTCGTAGATGTAGACTTATGTTAGAAGAGTGAACCATATAAATATGGGTATTTTGTGTGTTTGCTTTATTTCTATATAGTTTATACTCTTCTGCGGTATACAACAAATTGGTATCAAAGCATGGGGATGATCTTAGTGAGTTTGGTTGAAGGTGGAGCTACTGTGATGTGTAGAAAGTTGCACATGCAACAATAGTGATGCAAGTTTAAGGTGATGGAGAGTTAAAATTCAAGTGGAGTTCTTGATGTGAAATCAAGATGGTTGATGACATAAAGATTTTTTGAAAGAAAAAGCAAGTTACACCCAAGATAAAGATTGAAAAATAGAGATTTGAAGGGTTCAAGCTCAAGCATGGGAAATTGATGATTTGATGGCACCCAAGAATTTAAGGTATGCAATGGTTGATGAATTTTGAGTTAAGGTGGAGATTATTAGAATTATGACTCAAAATCCTAGTGGGATTTGGAGAGACCTTTTCATAATTTGAGTGGAAGAAATATTCCTCAATAGGATAGAAAAATATTTCCTATATAGAGTAGAACTCTTATTTTAATGTTAATCTTAAATTGAGTAGGACTCCTAAAGGCTTATCTAGTTGTCTTAAGTGTGGTTCTAATCCCCTAAATTATCCAGATCGACACCGGTCACCGGAATATTGAAATATACTAGGCTATGCAAATAGGGGTGTTACAATTCTCCCCCCCTTAAAATAAATTTCGTCTCGAAATTTTACCCGGTATCAATCTCTGAATAGTTGTGGGTGCTGTCTCCTCATGTCCTCCTCTCGTTCCCAAGTAGCCTTCTGGCCCAAATAATGGTTCCACAACACTTTCACTAATGGTATCTGTTTGTTCCATAGCTGCTTCACCTCATAAGCCAGAATCTCTATGGGTTCTTCTTCATATGTGAGGTCTGGATTCACTTCAATTTCTTCTACTGGTAGTACATGAGATGGGTCTGATCGATACCTCCTCAACATGGACACATGGAAGACATTATGTATCTTCTCCAACTCTGGAGGTAGTGCCAACCGATATGCCAAAGGACCCACTCTTTCTAGAACCTCATATGGCCCAATGAAGCGAGGACTCAGTTTCCCCTTTCTGCCAAATCTCATAATTTTCTTCCAAGGGGAAACCTTGAGGAATACTTTCTCACCCACTGTATACTTAATATCTCACCTCTTCAGATCAATATAGGACTTTTGATGGTCTGATGCGGCCTTGAGTCGGTCTGATTAATCTGATTTTCTCTTCAGTTTGCTGAACAATTTCTGGTCCAATCATCTTTCTTTCACCTACTTCATCCCAACACAGGGGAGTTCTGCATTTTCTGCCATATAAAGCTTCATATGGAGGCATCCCAATGCTTGATTGGTAGTTGTTGTTATAAGCAAACTCAATCAAAGGCAAGTGCGTGTCCCAACCGCCCTCAAACTCAATCACACAAGCCCGTAGCATGTCCTCCAAGATCTTAATTACCCTCTCAGACTGGCCATCTATCTGTGGGTGGAATATCGTGCTGAAGTTCAATCTAGTTCCTAGGGCTCTCTGAAGACTACCCCAGAATCTAGAAGTGAACCTAGGATCTCTGTCTGATACGATGGATACTGGCACTCCATGCAGTCTTACTATCTCATTAATTTACAATTTGGCCAATCTTTCTAAACCGTAGTCCATCTGGACTGGCAGAAAATGAGCAAACTTGGTCGGTCTGTCAACAATGACCCACACTGCATCATGACTCTTCTGTGTCCTCGGAAGTCCCATCACAAAATCCATTATTATTCTCTCCCATTTCCATTCCGGTACTGGTAGTGGATGTAACAACCCAGCGGATACTTGGTGCTCTGCCTTCACTTGCTGAAAAGTTAGGCATTTGGAAACAAATTTGGCCACATCTCTTTTCATACCCATCCACCAGTAATGCTCCTTTAGCCCTCTATACATTTTTGTGCCACCAGGGTGCATGGCAAAAGGAGACTCATATGCTTCCTTCAAAATGATCTGCCTCAAATCAACATCATTAGGAATACCCATTCTACCCTGGTGTAGTAGTAGACCATCATCTCTTATTGAGAATTTTGGTTTCTTGCCCTGCCGGACTTCTTCCAACAGCTTCTGATACTTCTGATCATTCTGAGCAGCCATTCTGATATGATCTCTCAATACTGGCTGTACATACCATGCAACTGCTGTCTGCCCCTCATCATCAATCTCTAAGCAAATGTACTGATCTCATCTCATGTACCATAAACAAAGGAGTAACTCGTAGACTTGCCATAGTCTTGCGACTTAAGGCATCAGCCACAACATTAGCTTTCCCTGGCTGATAGTCTATCAGACAATCATAGTCTTTTATCAACTTTAACCATCTCCTCTGTCTCAAATTCAACTCTTTCTGAGTGCCCAAATATTTCAAAGTCTTATGATCTGTGTACATATCGCACTTCTCCCCATACAAATAATGTCTCTAGATCTTAAGAGCGAACATAATAGCTACAAGCTCCAAGTCATGTGTTAGATAATTCCTCTCATGCGGTTTCAGCTGGCGTGATGCATAGGTAATGACATTTCGATCTTGCATCAGTACACAGCCTAACCCATTGTGAGAAGCATCGCTGTAAACTATATATTCTTTACTCGGAGTAGGTAAAGTTAGGACTAAAGCCTCGGTCAAACATTTCTTCAATTCATCAAAACTCTGTTGGCACTTATCCGTCCACTGAAATTTCACATCTTTTCAAAGTAATTTAGTCAATGGAGATGCCAACATGGAGAATCATTTCACAAATCGATGGTAGTATCCAGCTAAACCCAGAAAACTGCGAATCTCAGTGATATTTCTGGGTAGCATCCAATTAAGGATAGCTTCTATCTTGCTAGAATCTACCTTAATACCCTCTACTGATACTACATGCCCCAAGAAAGATATTTCTTTCAGCCAAAATTCACACTTTGATAATTTGGCATATAGCTGTTTCTCCCTCAAAGTTTGCAGTATCATGCGCAGATGTCTATCATGCTCTTCTGCATTCCTCGAATAAACCAATATATCATCTATGAATACCACAACAAACTGGTCGAGGTATGGTCTGAAGATAGTATTCATCAGATCCATAAAAGCAGCCGGAGCATTAGTTAACCCGAATGGCATGACTAAGAACTCATAATGGCCATAGCTACTCTGCTCTTGTACTTTCAGCTGATAACAACCTGATCTCAAGTCAATTTTGGAGAACAAAACTACACCCCTCAACTGATCAAACAAGTCATCAATGCAGGGCAATGGGTATCTGTTCTTTATTGTCACCTTATTCAACTGCCGATAGTCAATGCATAACCGGAGAGTGCCATCCTTCTTCTTTACAAACAACACTGGCGCTCCCCAAGGTGACACACTAGGGCGGATAAAGCCCTTGTCAAGCAGCTCTTGCAACTACACTTTCAATTCTTTTAGTTCTGCTGGTGCCATTTTGTATGGCATTATGGAGATTGGGTCCACACCAGGCATAACATCAATCTCAAACTGCACTTCTCTTTCTGGAGGTAATCCTGGCAATTAATTAGGAAATACATCCGGAAAGTCACATACCATAGGGATGTCCCTCAATGCTGGACTACCCACTTGGGTGTTTATCATATGTGCCAAGTATGCCTCACACCCCTTCCTAATCATTTTTCTGGCCAGTGCAGCTGAAATAATGTTTGACGGCAATAATTGCCTCTCCCCATGTATTACTACATCACCATACTGAGGGAGACTAAAAGTGACTGTCTTTAGTCTACAGTCAATCATGGCATGATTCGTGGCTAACCAATCCATGCCCAAGATAATGTCATAATCTCTGAAGGGCATTTCAATCAAATTAGACAGAAAGTGTGTCCTTGGATCACCAGAGGACAATCCCTATATAGTCTATTTACCCTGACTTCCTAGCCTAATGGACTAGTTACTAGCACATCATAGTCTATTGGTACACATTGAATAGCAGTAGAACACATCACACTGGCACTGACATATGAATGTGTGGAGCCAAGATCAAACAACACATATACATCTTGGTCAAGGATGGAGAAAATACTAGCTACTATGTCTGACATTTTAGCCTCCTCCCTCTGACGCATTGTATATACTCTGACTGGTGCGCCACTGGATACTGGCTGGTTAACAGTGCTTTGACTTCCAGGAGTGTTACCAGGACCCCTACCTCTACCTCTACCTCTACCTCTACCAGCTGGCTGTGACCCTCTAGGTGTAGAAACTTGGGCTGATCCCTCAGATGTAGCAGAAGGTCTAGATTGGCACGGACTAGTACAATCCTTAGCGAAATGTCCGCTCCCTCCACAGTTAAAACATGAACCTGTGGCCTTGAAACAAATCCCACCGTGTGTTCTACCACAAGTCTCACACTACCGGACTGATAAAGCTCCTCAAGGTGCTTGCTGGGTCTACTGACTAGACCGAGGTGATCTTTGGCCAGAGAATCTGCCTCTGCCAGATCTGCGAGAGCTAGTCCTCTTCCCTGAACCACTTTCAGGTGCTTGACCAGTAGCCTTTTCGGTCTTCTCTTTCTCTTGTGTACCCTTCTTAACGACCCCTTCTAGTTCTATCCTTTCCAGTTCCAGGGCCTGTGAGATCAACCCAGAGAAATTTTGATGTCAAAAACCCACAACTTGCATTCTCGGATTCGGCCTTAACTTGGCCTCAAACCTCTTACATCTGTCTCTGGGGGTGGAAACTAGACTTCCAGCATAGTGGCTTAGTCGAGAGAAGTCTCTCTCATACTCTGCTATGGTTCTGTCCCTTTGTTTAAAACTCAGGAATTCTTGTAACTTTATATCCACATAAGCATCGGGGACCCATTTCTATCGAAACTCCCTCAAAAAGTCTGACCAGGTCAACACAGGTGGCTCAACTAGGTTGTGGGGGATGGTCTTCCACCATTCATATGTATCCCCTTGCAATAGAGAAACAGAGTCCTCAAACTTCAGCTCTTCTACACACTGTAGCTTTTTGAAAACCCGTTCTATTCTCTCTAACCACTGTTCTGCCTCCATTGGGTCCACAGTGCCCTTAAACTTGGTGGCCCCAAATTTCATTAATTTTTCATATTGCCGAGTTGAGGGCTATGGTTGTGCTATAGGTGCTTGCATTTGAGCTTAAGGTGGCACATTTTCTGCCATTTGTTAGAAAAACGCAGCCATCTACTGTGCAAACTGAGCAGGAAACTGCGGTGCTGGAGTAGGAGCTAGAGTGGCTAACCCACTCACGTTCTGGAGTGTTGGGGCTTCCCCTTGGACCTCAGCCTCAACAGATTGTTCCACGAAATGATCTCCCTCTTCCATTCCATTTCTCAAAAATTTCTACTTCCTGAGATCAAACACAAGGAGGTTGACCTCTGTTAGTACATATTCATGATGTAAATATGTCATATGTATTAATTAAAAACACTTGAGCAGTTGTACTTATCAAAGAAATATCCACATACATAGTAAAAAATTATTGCAAAACCATGCTCTGATACCACTAAAACATGTCACACCTTACCCCTCTGTAAGGCATAACATGATCCCGTAGAATACTTAATGAACTACTGAACTTCACCTACCGATAACTCATTAAGTATCCTATAAGGGATTTTAAAATCATTTTCTTACATTTTGGAAGTGGCGAGCATTTGGTAAAAATTAAAATCATTTATTTGAAGCTTTAAAACTAGTATAAACTTTTGTCCATTTTTATTTTTTCGCAAATTTTAGAAAAATTTTGGCAGAGTGCCATCTGTATTTTGAGAAAACAGTTCTTCAAATACCTGAAAAAAACACTTCCAATAAATTTTTCACAACTCCCAACCTCCAAATAATCTCAATTCAACTCAAAATTCTCAAATCAAACCATTTCAAAATAATTCCATCAACATTATATTCAATAAAGCTAATTTACATTTACAAGTTTAATTTACAGACATAAAATCCAAAAATAATATTATTACAATTTATAAATACAACTGCTCAACTTTATATTAATACGTATGAATAATATTTATTTACATCAAACTATATTACATTGGGTATAAAATAATACCCGTACAAAATCAGCGAAAGCTTTTCCAGTTCAGCAGCTCACTCTGCTGCTTTTTCCTTGCTCTTATCTGCGACAGCAAAATAAGCTATCGCTGAGTATAAAAATACTCAGTGGTGCACAATAAAAATTTGAAATACAGTATATAAAACATTAATTGATAAATCACAATCTAAGTATTTCACAATTACATTTCATAAATTATCAAAACTCATTATAGCACAATTTTGGTCAAACAATTTAATAAATATAGTGTTGCCAATTCATACACAACTTAAGCCATAACACAAAATTTTCGATCAATGCCGTGTTGTACACCACGACAAAGCGATCTACAACCCCACTAATCAAAATCAATGAGGGAGGTGGCTAGCTAGCTAATGAGTAGCAATTACTAATTATTTGTGTTCAGGGCTTATTTAGTTGTCTTAAGTGTGGTTCTAATCCCCTAAATTATCCGAACCGACACTGGTCACCGGAATAGTGAAATATTCTAGGCTATGCAAATAGGGGTGTTACATATGGCAAGCTTACGTGTAGTGCCATGTGTCACCATCTCATGGTGCCACATATCACCCTGTGAAATGACCAAAATACCCCTGTGTCTTAATTTTGAGTTCTCAATCTAAAATAATTATTTCTCTTCTTCTAATAAATTTTTATCAAATATAAATTAACTAATTAATCTCTATTAATTAATTTCTCTTTAATTAAATTCATATTTAAATACTTTAAATATAAATTTAACTTATACTATACATCCAATAACCTAGATTTGGTTTCAAGCCATACTAGGGACTTTGCAATCTAATTACAAACCAAACATATTTAACTAATCAATCAAATTATTTAATTAATTAATTAAATCATATTTAATTTGGTGATTACTTGTGTAAGTGTGTGACTTACTAGGCTAATCACTAATTGGCAATGAGATATGATATCAACTCTTAAGATCATCAGAACTCTTTCTTACCATAAATGATTTCTCTAAACCATTTTATGCACCTCATAGACCATGGTTAATGCCTAGCATAGCATGCCATGGCCACCCAATCAGTAATAAGGTTTACCTTAAATGAACCTATAATCATATGTTACCATTCACTAGAACCTCTCTGTTACAAAATCCCAATTCAAGCTGGAGTCATGGTTTATGTCAAACCCCATTTGCTATGAATATTATGTTCTCTTTTAATTCCAGTTCTTGATTAAAAAGATTTTCTCAGCAGAAACTCTTTTTTGATTAAATCTCTGTCCTGGCCAGGAACTTGAAACATCAAGAACAATTAAATGAACATAGGATTTTATCTCTATTTACTTAGAGGAATATATTCCATCTTGATCAACACCTACCTCCATATATAACTAGTAGGAGCCAACACATGCCCATATACCCATACACAGTATAAGTATGAAAGTAGTATCAAACTCAAACCACCTATATACAAGATAACTGTGCTATCTCAAGTCTAAATATTATATGCACTGATATGATTTATGACAATACATTGACAATAGTAAACTCTATGTGGTTGTCATAAATGTCACTGGTTCGACCTACTTATTATGTATAAGTGCCTATCATGTTTGTTATATAGCATGAGACTCACCATTCCATCTTATTTACATCTCATATAAATAACTTGGGAACAAATATGATTACAATCTTTCTGGATAAGTCATGTCCTTATTGTGAAGTATCCTCGATTGTGAACCTATTTATGATACTTTATGCTAGAAATACTGTCACTCATATTCTTAACAACTTAAGAATAGAATTTCTAACAAAATATCAATGGACCTTTTCTATTACACATAAATATATTATGTAAACGGAAAAGTGAAAATGTCTTTTATTAATAAAAACATGTACAAGATACATACTAAATGATATGCTCTAGGGCATACTACTAATAAAACAATCATGCCGGACATATTTTGTCAGTTCATGATTTTCTCGGTAGGCAGTACTGCTATCTGTAGTCCCTACTTGATATACCAATTTATCCAAACTAAATAAATAAGTCTAGGTATACTATGGGCAATTAAACATTTTAAATTATTTTAGCACTATTCATCATATCGTTTTCTGCATCGTTCATTGGTACCATTAATTTCATATTAATAGGACATTAGTCCCAATTTACATATTCATATCACTTTTAATATTTAATTATCCTTATGAGTATTTTAATTATCATATATAGCATTTTTCCTATGGACCTTTCTTTAGATTCATGTTGATGTGTTATCTTTATGTAGGAATTTGACTAGGTTAGGATATCTATTTTGTCACACTTCCTTCATAACAATTGCTCCTCTATGTTTAAACTTGAATTTTAGTTTTTGAATCACTGAATTTGGGATTATAGAACTCAAGTTATGGTCAAAATACCATAACTAGTCCCTTTGCCTCAAAGCTGTCCAGAATTTACAATTCCTGATCAATAAATTTTAACTAGTCATTTGATCATTTTATGGTCATTTTTAGACTTAGGTTCCTTCACAAGATATGTTCCTCTATGTCTTAGGGACTCCCAGGTACAATTTCATAATTTTTCAAGCTTGGTATAGTAAGTTATAGTCAATGTATTAACCTGGACTCTCAATCCTATAAAGGCAATAACCAAACTTCAGGGCAGTATGTTTGACCCTCTTTTTAGGGTCTTTACACTTAGAATTTGGCAAAGGTGTCTAAATCAATGTTGTAGCCCTAAGTATCATGTTTCCAGATCATATTAGCACATCTCAAATGGAATTTCCTAGTGGGAGTTATGGCCAAATGAACACACGGATATCAAATGGCATTCTGGGTTTCACTTAACATTTTCCAGATTTCAATTCCTGATTTTGGCTAGTATTTTCCCTAGGATGCAATGGTTTCTAGAGCTTGGTCAAAACATAAAAATTGTTGTGCTATGTCTTATAAAACTTTTGGCACTAGTTTCACTCAATTTGCAGCTTTGGAGACCAAGTTATGGCATTTTTGCCAAAACTGGTCAAGCATACCAAAGGAACAGTATTTTGGACAATTTCTGGGTTGGCAGTTTTAGTGACTCAACTTGTGCTAACAATTTGATTTGGTTAAAGGCAAAACTGGGTCAAGTGGTCTTCATGAAAAGTGTAGCCCTATGTCTAAGCTTTCTATTGATGTAAATTTTAGATCATTCAGACCAGTATAGAGAGAGTTATGACCAAATGAACATGTACTATTCATTTGGTCATTTTCTGGGTTTCAGTGTTTGGTTATCCGGGTTTGGGCAGAGAATTGATTATGATTTTGGCAAAATTTGGGCATGGTGTCTACATGAAAAATGGGCTATTTTGAGTCTCTTTTCACCTCCAATTGGCCTTATACCAATTAGAGTCACACATTTTCAGTTATGAGTCAATAAACCCACTGGACTCATTGAGTCCAAACCTGCAGAAAATTGAACACTCCCATTATCTCAATTCCTTCAACTTTCTTACCTCAATTTGCATGCAATACACTTCTATAAGCAACAATCTCAACTCAATAGGTCAATTTCAACATTTACAACAATTCCTCAAGCATTTACACAAAATCTAGTTTTTAAAGTTTTAAATTTTCACAAACACTACACAATCAAACACCCAAACATTTCAACTCATCACACATTCTCATGGAACTATTTTTCATCACTTAAAAGCAACAAACTTCAAGTTCCATGGTTGCCAAAATTTCAAGGGTCTTTTCCTCTAGATTTTCTTTTTATTTTAATGATATTTATGCTTGGCTAAACATGCTTTTCATGTTTAATAAAGAGAAGAAGAGGGATTAGTGCACTAACCTCTTGTGACCCAACTTCAAACTTCAATTTCTCTTCTTCAAATGGGTATCTAAAGCTTCCTTATGGAGTGGGGAGAATTATTTGTGAAGAGAGCTATGGGTTTTGTGAAGGAACAGAAGCGTGAAAAACACAAGTTTATACCATTAAATTCAAAATTTTTTCACCTAGGGTCGCATGCATCATGCAAGATTTATTTTTATCTATTTGATTTCAATGATAAACAACATATTAAAACTCTTTTAATATGTTTTTGGATCTGTATTTATCATTTAAGATTTTAAAATTAATCAGATTAATTATAGAACCTAGATTAAATCAAGAACAAACACACTAACCTCTTGATGCACTGCAGTGTATTTGTGCCTTTCAAATGCATCTTCAGGACACCAGATGTTGTCCCTCTAGCTTGTCCACACCAAGAACACCTATGGCAGCCCTTGAATAGCTTCTAAACTTTTTCTATTATTTAGAAAATCAAGTTCTGCCTTTTAAGAGATTAAAGATGTAAATAGGACACTAGAAACAATTTCTAGTATTTTTAATTCAAGAGATTGTTTGCTAATCTCTTGGAATAGATGAGAGATGAAGACAAAGAGAAGAGAGACTCTTGGGTGGCGGCACCAAGGATGAGGAGCCGCTGGTTGTATTTTTTTTCTCTTCATAACAACGCTTATATAGCTAGGTTAACACATTAAACCCTTGCCACATGTCACCCTCTGATTGGTTCTAGGTTTAATTGACCCAATCACATTGTGCCAAGTGTCAAACCTATATTTAATCTTAATTTTAATCATCTTACATGATTAAAAGACATTTGGCAAGCTTATGTGTAATGCCATGTGTCACCATCTGATGGTGCCACATGTCATCCTGTGAAATGACCAAAATGCCCCTGTGTCTTAATTTTGAGTTCTCAACAAAAAATAATTATTTCTCTTCTTCTAATCAATTTATATTAAATATAAATTAATTAATTAATCTCTACTAATTAATTTCTCATTAATTAAATTCATATTTAAACACTTTAAATATAAATTTAACTTATACTGTACATCCAATAACCTAGATTTGATTTCAAGTCATGCTAGGGACTTTGCAATCTAATTGTAAACTAAACCTATTTAATTAATCAATTAAACTCTTTAATCAATTAATTAAATCATATTTAATTAGGTGATAACTTGTTTATGTGTGTAACTTACTAGGCTCATCACTAATTGGCAATGAGATATGATATCAACTCTTAATATTATCAGAACTCTTTCTCACCATAAATGATTTCTCTAAATCATTTTATGCACCTCATAGACCATGGTTACCACCTAGCATAGCATGCCATGGCCACCCAATTAGTAATAAGGTTTACCTTAAATGAACCTATAATCATATGTTACCATGCACTAGAATCTCTCTGTTACAAAATCCCAACTCAAGCTGGAGTCATGGTTTACGTCAAACTCCATTTGCTATGAATATTATATTCTCTTTTAATTCCAATTCTTGATTAAAAAGATTTTCTTATCAGAAACTCTTTTCTGATTAAATCTATCTATTCTGGCCAGGAACTTGAAACATTAAGAACAATTAAATGAACATAGGATTTTATCTCTATTTACTTAGAGGAATAGACTCCATCTTGATCAACACCTACCTCCATATATAACTAGTAGGAGCCAACACATGCCCATATACCCATACACAGTACAAGTATGAAAGCAGTATCAAACTCAAACTACCTATATACAAGATAACTGTGCTATCTCAGGTCTAAAGATTATATGCACTGATATGATTTATGACAAAACATTGACAAGGGTAAACTCCATGTGCTTGTCATAAGTGTCACTGGTTCGGCCTACTTATCATGTATAAGTGCCTATCATGTTTGTCTTATGGCATGAGACTCACCATTCCATCTTATTTATATCTCATATAAATAACTTGGGAACAAACATGAATACAATCTTTCCGGATAAGTCATGTCCTTATTATGAAGTATCATCGATTGTGAACCTATTTATGATACTTTGTACTAGAAATACTGTCACTCATATTCTTAACAACTTAAGAATAGAATTTCTAACAAAATATCAATGGACCTTTTCTATTACACATAAATATATTATGTAAACAGAAAAGTGGAAATGCCTTTTATTAATAAAAACATGTACAAGATACATATTAAATGATATGCTCTAGGGTATACTACTAACATTTTGATGGGTAAATAAAGAGGAAATCAAGCTTTAAGCTTGATAACAATGGTGGCGAGGGAGAGACCAAGGGAGACAGCAAGGAGAGAGAGAGAAGAGGAAGAAGAAGATAGTTGGTGGGATTTTGTCTCTTGTGAGTATTTATGTATATATTTATGTGTACTTTATTGTTTTTAATTTTCATAAATCTATTTCCTTTCTTTCCTTTCCTTTCCTTTCCTTTTCTTTTCTTTTCTTCTTCTTTCTCTTCTCATTTTTCAAATTCAAATTCATAAATTTAATTTATGTTAATTATTTTATTTCCTAATTTTTAATTTCACCTTTAGGTCAAAATTCACCTCTAAAGGAGAAATGACCAAAATGCCCTTCATAGTACTCATCGGGTTATTTTTATTATTTTATACCAACTAATAAATTCTCTAAATTTTTCCTATATTTTCTTAACATTTATTTCTTTAATTTATGCCTCCTCACTATAGTTTAGGTGTAGTTCCAGACATTTTTTACTGTCCAAACAGACATGAGTTGTCGGAACAGTTAAATGTACGGACTACTTATGGTGAAGGTATTACAATAAGTGAATGACATATATAAGTAGGACTGATTTATAACCCCATTCTTTTAAGATTTTGAGATGAGTGTGGTATGAAGTTCATGAGTTGATTCTTTTACAAGGCCTACCAAGAGAATTCTCTCATATAATCATATTTAGCTTAATAAATAGTTTCACCAACAAATTTATTACAACACACTAGGGCATGCTTGGAATTCCCAGAAGGGAAACTGCATCTGTACCACCAACAAATTTATTACAACACAAGCAAGGTCACTGGAGCTGAGCAGTAGTCCAATGATATTATTTAACTGCAAGAAACTCAAAAGTTATGCAAATCGACATGGCACCCTCACATTACAGGTAGTATTTGCCAAGCTTCCTTGAAGTAACCTGGGTGATCTGTTCTGGACGCAGGCTATCACATTGGGCTGGAGTCGAAAAATTAATGAACTTGCAGAACCAAATAGCTGAATCCTTGGCGGATCTTTTCAGGTTATCTTTGTAGTCTACCTAATACAAACCAAATCTTGAAGTATAACCAATATTCCATTCAAAATTGTCTATATATGACCATGCAAAGTAACCTGTAACATTAACTTTGTCTTCCCTGTCAAAACCAACCATTAGGAAAATTAATAAAGGATTATATTAAAATAATATATATATATATATATATATATATATATATATATATATACATTAGTATGTTGGAGATTGTACATACTCGATCGATTTGAACACATTCCACGTATGATTTCGATAATAATTAATTCTGAATTGATCTTTGATTGCTTCACCAACGGGTTGAGTTTCGTTATTATTATTGTCAACCCCAAAATTAAATATAAAAAATTTAAAGAAATTATACCAAAGTATAGTTATAATTTGCTAGCTAACATTCATACAAGACAAAGGCATTGACCACTTACCATTTTCAGTAATATAAATTACTGGATTATCATATGTATCTTTTATATATTTTAAAAGACGTCGGATACCTTTTGGGAAAATGTAAAACCAAGGAGAGTAAGCCTGCAAATTTTCATTTTTATGTCAGTGATACTATTAATAAATATATATAATTATCTTTTTATTATATTTTTATCATCCATAATTCTCTCTTTATTATACTAACCTTTTCACGAATGAGATTACCATTATAATCATAAGCCGTAAAGGAAAAATAAAAGCTATTATATATATATATATATATATATTATGATTGTGCATTAACTTACGAGTTATATTGACGTCACTATCAGTTTTGTATTTAATAAAATTTGAATCAACATAAGCATTTGGTTTTGCATAATATGAAGTGTAGTACTGTAATCCAATAAAATCATATGATTTTTTAAGCAGTTTAATTTCATTGTCAGTAAATGCTAGCAATCTATTTCCAACTAAATTCTGGACACGCCTTGGGTATTGACCATAGTTTAGAGGATCCATCCACCTGAAGAATATGAAAAACAAGTACATTATTTAAAGACTTGTGTACCTAATAAATAATTAGTTACTAGCTTAATTTTAAAGAAAGACTCACAATCCAAACATGAAATCAAGGGCTGTCTTGGATGCTTCGATATCAACTTGTCTATTAGAGAGAGGTTCAAACCAAAAGGTAAAAAGTGTTATCCCGATTTGACCACCTTGAATTTGTTGCACAGTAAATATAATAGTAAACTCAGATCTACCTGTATATCTACTTGAGAAAAAAAAGAAAATAATTAATTAAACACATGTACATACCTTGTATTTTTTTTTATATATGTTTACAGCTGCAGCAGGAGCAAGGAGTAGATGATGTGCAACTACATAAGGTTCAGTGGCTGAGTTTCCGGCACGAAATTTACTATTCACCCAAGATGAGCATAGACTAGGGGCAAAATTTCCATCATCATAGGCAAATCCACTAAGTGCTCATGGTTCATTGAAAGTCATCCAAAATCTCACATTCTCACCAAATTCTTTAAAAAGAAGATCTGCATAATCTTGATAATCATCCCTATATTTTATGCAATCATTTAATAATATATTTTATTAGTTAGATGATTATTGAACAAAATTGATATGAAAGTTGTAATTTAATATAAAGTTGTATATTTACACAATAGTACGGCTTAGAAAGCCACCATACTTGTCTTCAAGGGCTTGAGGAGTATCCCAGTGAAAAATAGTAACAAAAGGTTCTAATTCTGAATTTTACAACAAAATAAATTAGAAGTTTATTGTAATTTTCTAATTTCATTAAGAGACTAGAAAATATTTGACGTAATTTTAGTTTGTTCAAATTTTCCAATAAACATTTGACGTTTTATTATGCTATTAAAATGAGATTAAAAAAAAAAACCGTCAATATTATTATCATTTTAACATATTTTCTAAATACTATAGACATAATTTTTCTATTCGCAATTTTGAATCCTTTAAGGAGAAAGGAGATATTATCACCATTGTCTTTAATTTCTTTGATAACATTATGATAAAATTGAATTCCTTGATCGTTCACTCCATCGCGGATGCTTCCAGCTGAACATTTAAAATTTCAAAAATAAAGTTAGAAAATTTTAAATATGTAATGTAGCAAAATTCATATGAAGCCACCACATGTTGAAGGGTTTAAATCTTGATAAAATACTTACTAGGTATAACTCTGGACCATGAAATGGACATTCTGAAAGCTTTAAAACCCATCTTCTTCACATTTGCTATATCTTTCTACAAGATTAGTTTCACAAATTTTATTTAATTTTATTGTTGATAATAAACAAAGATTTTTTGGGAGAAGAAAAAAAAAATTAGAAGAAGTTTTGAGTATTATACTTCAAATCGATTATAGAAATCAACAGCCATGTCTCCACTTTCGCCATCCTTAATCCTATCTGCAAGATTATATAGAAATAATTAACGTTGTGTATATATATATTATTGATTAAATAATTTACTCACATACACACGAAGATACGTACCTGGAGTCTCATGGGTAAATGTGTCCCAGACACTAGGTCCTCTGCCCGTTTCACTTCCTGTTCCACCTTCAATCTGAATGCCACCAACAAGAGATCAGTTAAACAATAGCTAGCGAAGAAATACTCAGAATGTTTAGTTGTTTATCTTCATCCTATCAGGAATTTTTTTTAAAGTGACATTTTATTATTGAAAAACCAGGAAAAGATTTGTTTGAACATGCCAAAACTATATCAAGGTAGAAGAGGCTAAGTGTAAAAACCTGGTAGAATTACGTAAAACATGAAGATTGAAGAACTTTCACTCTAACATGCGAGTGAAAAAGAGATATTGCATGGGAGACCACAAAAATACTACAATCCCAGAATAAAGGTTTATATATATACCTGATAAGCAGAAGTGGCTGTACCAAAAGTAAAATTAGGTGGAAAATAACTACTGCCAAAGTCTTTTGGGATATCACAATCACAATCATCCCTTGCTGGCTCAGTAAGAGCCATTAGGCATGCAAGGGAGATGAGCATTCCCAGCAGAAGAGAGTGTTTAATAGCCATATTGATGGCATTAAGATTTCAAGTGCTTGTGTGGTTTTCACTTCTTGGCAATGCCCCCTTTATATAGAAGTTCATGCTAAGGCATGAAATTGTAAATTTGTCCACGTGATGAATTGCATGCATGGTTGCTGCGTCTAATCTATAATATAGCATTAAAATAATCCTAAGATTCGTCGATATCTTCCATGGTTTTCCTACTTATTGTTCCGTTTTTATTTAATAAAACAATGAAGGTTTCTTCGTGCCATGCAATATTCTTCTTTACAGAATCAAACATATTTTTAAACGTAATTTGATTGAACTTCAGATGATTTTTTTAGAACTAATTTTAACTTTTAGATTGATTTTTTTTCTCCAAATAATATATTATCTCGTTTTGCAAGAATATATTATATGGTTAAATATTTACATATATTCAACCACTAATGGTTAAAAGGTTCAAAGCTAATCAACAACTAAAAGTTTTATCTTTTAGCGCTGTAATTGTAATTTTAAATCGTTAATCTCTGGGCCTAAATTCTCTTTTATTATTTAGCCGCTCCATTCTCTAAATTCTCCTCATTTTCTCTCTTTATTCCCTTTGTGAGCTCTTTGGAGTGGCCACTAGTGAATATTTTCACCGTTGATTCTTTTTCTCTTTTCTTGTTATTTTTTTTATTCTGCTCAGTCTATTCTTATTGATGGATTGGAGTTTAATATCCTCCTTAGTAAGAATTTATTGTCTTATCTTCTATGAGGATTTGCTATTTTTTCTTTTGCGAGAATTTGTTATTTCTTTCATATTGAGGATATACATTTTCTTTTTATCATGAAGTCATTAGGTACTTTGCTTTATTATTTGGGTAGGAGTATAATAATAGGAAGTACAAATTTTCTATTCATAAGAATATTAAAGTGTAATTATTTTTACTTTTTAGATCAGTCTTATAGAAAAACTTTGAAGTTGAATAGTGATAGATTACAACTGAATGGAACATATTTCTCATTGAATGACTAAATAAAATATTTTGTCAGCAGATCAACTTCTTCAAATCAAAATAATTACTATTATATTTTATATAAGTAGTTTATATTAGATGTTGTTATACAAAATTATAGTAGCATAAAATTCTGTATTTCAAATATTTGTATTCTTTCTTCATTTAATAAAAATTCTATCTTTTATTTTTTATTTAAAAAAAAATGTTAATCTCTGACTTTTTAAGAAAATATTTTAAGAAATTTATTTTTATCAAACGCCTTAAATGTAGTTGAAAACTCAATCAATGGAGCACATAATTTTTGTCCAGATATTCATAAATGATAAAATTTTTTGAAATATTGGTGCCAGTTATAATTATCCTAATGCATGCATGACCATATTATTAGGAAATGAGTAAAAAAATATTACATATGAAGAAATATATAGTAAATGAAATGAAATTAAAAAAAAAAAAAAGATTAGATAATTGAAGCCGACACTTTAGAATGGACGATAAAACCAATGCAAATGGAGACCGACAGACAAACTTGAATTTATGAATTTTTTTTTTCCTTAAAACGATTCGTTTTAGTAATGAGCCATAGACGCAATAATGAAGCAATCATTGTTGTGTTCTTGTAAATTAGATTACTAGGGGTCAAAATCATAAATGGCTCGCTGGACATGTTCTTTATATGAGTAGGGGTCAGGGTTCGATTCGATCTAAAAAATTATAAATGAAATAAATTAAAAATTCTCACTGTTTAAATTAAATTACATTAAATTCAATATAGTATAATTTTTTTTTCAAATCAAACCAAATTCAATCAATTTATTTGATTCAATTTTATTATTTTTTATTAATCAATTTGAGTTTCAAACCAAAATCACGTCATACTTAACTTCAATTTTTTTTAATTCTAATTTAAAGAACTAATGATAATTAATTAAAAAAATAAAATATTTGATTTAATTTGATCCTATCAACTTTTTTCTAAAAAAATAAAATTAAATAGATTAAATTTCTTAAAATCAAAATTAAATCATTATAAAAAAAATAAAATAAAATTTCTCTTCTTTTATTTTTCTTAAATATTATTATGGGAAGGGCGATTATTGGGAAAAAAAAGAAGCTTTGTTAATGTGTAGAACATAAGCGTCTAGTTGTCTCTCCAACCGATAATCTTTTTAGTGCCCTTTATTTATTTTTTTTTAAATTTAGTAGAGACACAATATTAAATGAACAGAAGTAACCTTTTATTTTATCATAAAAAATAAATAATTTTAAAATAAATTGATAATAGACTTAAACTGAAAACCTCTCTATTCCCTATATTTTAATAATTTACTCAATTGACATTCAAAATTATTTACTTATTTCAAAAGTATATTTTTAAAAATAATAAAAAAATATATAAATTTATAGTTTTAGAAGAATTTTCTTTTGCCTATTAAAAAAAATCAGATCTAAAAAGTTTAGAAGGTTTAGAAATATTATCCTGTTTTAAAAATATATTAAATTTAAGCTAAATATTTATTATTTATTTACAATATTTTATTCATCATTGATTTAAAATTATACTAAGAAATAGTTAATTATACATAAGATTTATCAATACCGCTTACATAATAAATCAGTGATTCTGTATAAGATATCGATATGAAATGACAATCACATATATATGAATATATATACATGGGTGAGTTAAAAAAATCTATAACCATCTTAAAGTTTTTTTTTTTTAAATAATAACTACATATTTACTTATATATCTAATTATCATTTATTTGTCATTCTATGTTAGAAGCTAACATGTAATTATAGTGATACTATATAATTTCTCCTGTTTTACGGTCCACATAAGGTTAATCTTTTTTAAATTTATAACTGTCTCTCCCAATAATGCCTTATCTATAAATTGAATATAAATTCTTTCCTTAAGAGTATAGTGAGTTTTACCACTGCACTAATATTTGTTAATAATAGAGTTATTACATTTAATTTAGTTAAAATTTAATTAAAATTAAAAAAAAATAAAAAAGAAATTGAGAGTTTATCAATTGTCAAAACTGGTGTGCGAGATGCTTATCTACTTTTAGTAGACTGACATACGTTATTTACTTTTTATAATCTTTTATTAATTGGGATTGATTTAATTACTATATCATCAAGTAATTAATTAATTAATTAATTAATATTATATATATATATATATATATATATATATATATATATATATATATATATAATTTGAGCTTAATTGTTTATTAGTAATTCCTGTAAACACTGTTTATAATAATAAAACTTCAATAAAAAAATTAAGGAAAAAAAAGAAAATAATTGACATTATTATTTCCATATATATTTTCCTTTCTTAATTTTCAAGCTAGCTCTTGATCGGTCGCATGATTGCATTCTTCACAAGCTAAATCGTTGTGATTGTGAAAATTCAATAGAAAATTGTTGAGTACGTAAGTGGCAAGAAAACTGTCATATATATAGCTTTTGAGTCGATGCATATATATAAAATAGTGCATTCTTCAAGCCTAATTAAATCATGAGGAAATTCAGAAAAAAAATGTAGAGTAAGTGGAAAGAAATTAAACATGTAAGATATATATAAAAGGAGAAATTTAATTAAGAGATTTGATTTGATGTATCTTATTAAAAAAAGGAGTTTAATAAGCTGGACACAAAGAAGAAGTAAAGAACACTCCCAAAATATGGGTTAAACTATATTAAAAATCAAAAAATAATCCTTTTTAAGTCAGAAATATTGATTTTTTCTGACAATGAGGTTATCAACAACGTCCTAGCCACAACTGTTAATCTTTTCTTCTTTAATTAACTTATTTTTTCATCATAGTCTTGTTAATCATTTAAATTTATGCTATTTTACCTATAAATTTTAGTGTATTTTGTCCCTTTAATATTTTTATTTTTCTTTGAATCTCAATATTTTTATATAAATTTTATTTATATTTTTATATCATTTAATTTTAATCTTTTAATATTTAATATTTTATTTTAATCCATATATTTTTATTGGCATCTCATTTAGTTTTTTTTTTTTCTACCCACCCCAAATTGATTAATTTTTCTCGACCCCACACTCTGATCCTTATATTGTATGGAATGAGGACAAAGAGTTGATCTCTGTAACTTGCCCTCATAACTTATTATTTATATAAAAATAATTTATTTTTATATTTTTATGTATCTAAATATAAAATTTTTAACAAAAAAATATATGTATAATATTAAGATTATGTCTAAACCTTTATTTTTAACTTATAATTTATTTTCAATGAATATATTTATATTACATTATGATAAATGTGAAGCCCCTTACCCGTCTACCGTATAGCCGAGCAAGAAGTGCCACATTCGGTGCCGAAGCACCCTATCTTGTTTTATCATATCTATTGTAAACTTTTGATGTCATTTAAAACATGTATTCTATGTGTAGAAATTTTTTTTTTATATATCTTATTTCTGTGGAGACCCGGACAGAGCCTCCCTTATTTTATTAGCATCTGGCGGATTCCACTAATCACCTGTTAACATGTCCATATTCATTTTACACATTTCCATATCATATTCTCATGTATCATATCATTTACAATTATTTATGAGATCTCAAAATGAAGTGTCATCTATTGCATTCATATGGAAATTTATAGATAATAAATTATAAGTTTTCATTTCAAGTCCAAAATAAAATACATCATAAACTAGTAATTACATCATGACTAGACATAATGAACCAAAATACTAGTCTACACACGGGCCTTACCAAAATACAAAAGACTGGTGAGGTGACTCTGATCAGTGGCAGATCTGATTGGAACTCTGTCCAAATACTACTGTGGCGACTGCTGATCTTCAGTACCTACGCGATGGAAAACCAACGCGCTAAGCATAACGCTTAGTGGTGCATAATTTTTAATAACAATAATTACAAAATTGAATTAATATTTACAAATCATAAATTCTGGGTCTTTTACATTTTTTTTTATTACACTTTGGAAACAATTAAAATTATTGGGATCTTTCCTGTTTACTTATTGTATATTCAGTATTAATTAATTATTATCAATGCCCAAGAAACCTATAACAAATTATAAAAGCTGGATACACGGGAGTATACGGGTTAGACAGCCATATGTCTACCTCAGATACATCCACGAGGCCACCGTCGCACGAGACCATTTCAGCTTGTAAAGCCAGAAATAAAGTAGGCACGATGGCCAGTAAGTAGGTATATAGCCTGTAGAACAATCATACCTGACATATATTGTCAGTTCATGATTTTCTCGGTAGGCAGTACTGCTATCTGTAGTCCCTAATTGGTATACCAATTTATCTAACTAAATAAATAAGTCTAGGTATACTATGGGCAATTAATTTAGCACTATTCACTGTTACTATTTTTTATTACTGTTCATTGGTACCATTAATTTCATATAAATAGGAAATTAGTCATAATTTACATATTCATATCATTTTTAATATTTAATTTTCCTTATGAGTATTTTAATTATCATATATAGCATTTTTCCCATGACCCTTTCTTTAGGTTCATGTTGATGTGTTATCTTTATCTAGAAATTTGACTAGGTTAGGATGTCTATTTAGTCACACTTCCTTCATAACAATTGGTCCTCTATGTTTAAATTGAATTTTAGTTTTTGAATCACTAAATTTTGAGTTATAGAACTCAAGTTATGGTCAAAATACCATAACTGATCTCTTTGCCTCTAAGCTGTCCAGAATTTACAATTCCTGGTCAATAAACTTTGGCCAGTCATTTGATCATTTTATGGCCATTTTTAGACTTAGGTTCCTTCACAAGATATGTTCCTCTATGTCTTAGGGACTCCCAGGTACAATTTCATAATTTTTCAAGCTTGGTATAGTGAGTTATGGTTAATGTATTAACCTGGACTCTCAGTCCTATAAGGGCAAAAATCAATTTCAGGGCAGTATGTTTGACCCTCTTTTTAGGGTCTTTGCACTTAGAATTTGGCAAAGGTGTCTAAATCAATATTGTATCCCTAAGTATCATGTTTCTAGATCATATTGGCAAATCTCAAATGGAATTTCCTAGTGGGAGTTATGGCCAAATGAACACACAGGTATCAAATGGCATTCTGGGTTCAACTTAACATTTTCTAGATTTCAATTCCTAACTTTGGCTAATATTTTCCCTAGGATGCAATGGTTTCTAGAGCTTGGTCAAAACATAAAAATTGTTGTGCTATGTCTTATAAAACTTTTGGCACTAGTTTCACTCAATTTTCAGCTTTGGAGACCAAGTTATGGCATTTTTGCCAAAACTGGTCAAGCATACCAAAGAAACAGTATTTTGGACAATTTCTGGATTGGCAGTTTTAGTGACTCATATTTTGCTAACAATTTAATTTGGTTAAAAGCAAAACTGGGTTAAGTGGTCTTCATGAAAAGTGTAGCCCTATGTCTAGACTTTCCATTGGTAAAATTTTAGGTCATTTGGACTAGTATAGAGAGAGTTATGACCAAATGAACATGTACTGTTCATTTGGTCATTTTCTGGGTTGGCAGTTTCAGTGACCCAACTTGTGCTAATAATTTGAATTGGTTAAAGGCAAAACTGGGTTAAGTGGTCTTCATGAAAAGTGTAACCCTATGTCTAGACTTTCCATTGGTAAAATTTTAGGTCATTTGGACTAGTATAGAGAGAGTTATGACCAAATGAATATGTACTGTTCATTTGGTCATTTTCTGGGTTGGCAGTTTCAGTGACCCATCTTGTGCTAATAATTTGAATTGGTTAAAGGCAAAACTGGGTTAAGTGGTCTTCATGAAAAGTGTAGCCCTATGTCTAAACTTTCCATGGGTGAAATTTTAGGTCATTTGGACTAGTATAGAGAGAGTTATGACCAAGAACACGTACTGTTCATTTGGTCATTTTCTGGGTTGGGTTGCAGGGTAATCCGAATTTAGGCAGTATTTAGATCAAGTTTTGGACAGAATTTGTAATGCCCTCACCATAGGTAGTCCGTACATTTTACTGTTCTGATGACTAATGTCTGTTCGAACAGTCAGGATGTTTGGAACTACACTTAAACTATAGTGAAGAGGCATAAATTAATGAAATAAATATTAAAAAAATATAAAAAAAATTTTGAGAAATAAAATAAAATTTAGAGAATTTATTAATTGGTATAAAAAATAAAAATAATCCGATGAGCACTATGAAAGGCATTTTGGTTATTTCACCCCTAGAGGTGAATTTTGACTTAAATGTCAAATTAAAATTTGGAAATAGAATAATTAACATAAATTAATTTTATGAATTTGAATTTGAAAAATGAGAAGAGAAAGAAGAAGAAAAGAAAAGAAAAGAAAATGAAAGAAAAGAAAAGAAAGGAAATAGATTTATGAAATTTAAAAACAATAAAGTACACATAAATGTATATATATAAATACCCACAAGAGACAAAATCCCACCAACCATCTTTTCTTCCTCTTCTCTCTCTCTCCTTGCCGTCTCCCTTGGTCTCTCCCTCCCCACCATTGTTATCAAGCTTAAAGCTTGATTTCCTCTTCATTTACCCATCAAAACCGACAGCTCTCTTCACAAATAATTCTCCCCACTCCATAAGGAAGCTTTAGATACCCATTTGAAGAAGAGAAATTGAAGTTTGGCAAGACACCCAAAAAGGTTAGTGCTTTTCTCCCTTCCTTCTTCTTTTAATAATTGAAAGTGACTTGAGATAAGTGGAAATTTCAAGAAATTCACAAGAAATTCATGAACCCATGATGTCCCCAAATTTTGGCAGCCATGAAATGTATTGGGCTTTATTTCAAATAATGTAAATGAGTTTAGAGATGATGATTGATATGATTATATGTATGAGAAGTGAAAAGGGATTGAATTGATTGAGTTTGAAACTTAGAAATTAGGGTTTGTGTACATGACTTGAAGATTTTGTGTAAATGCTTGAAATTTGACCTAATTGGGATAAGATTTTTGCTTATAGAAGTGTATTGCATACAAATTGAAGTAAGGAAGTTGGAGGAGATTGAGTTTTGGAAGTGTCAATTTTCTGCAGGTTGTGTTTGTTGAGGGCAGTGTACATTTTAGGCCATAAATGAAATTGTGTGACTCCAATTGGTATGAGGCCAATTGGAGGTGATACTAGACCCAAAATAGCCCATTTTCCATGAAGAAACAATGCCCAAATTCTGTCCAAAACTTGAGCTAAATACTGCCCAAATTCGGATTTCCCTGCACCAAACTCAGAAAATGACCAAATGAACAGTACATGTTCATTTTGTCATAACTCTCTCTATACTATTCCAAATGACCTAAAATTTCACCCATGGAAAGTTTAGACATAGGGCTACACTTTTCATGAAGACCACTTAACCCAGTTTAGCCTTTAACCAATTCAAATTGGTAGCACAATTTGGGTCACTGAAACTGTCAACCCAGAAAATGACCAAATGAACAGTACGTATTCATTTGGTCATAACTCTCTCTATACTGGTCCAAATGACCTAAACTTTCACTCATGGAAAGTTTAGACATAGGGCTACACTTTTCATGAAGACCACTTAACCCAGTTTTGCTTTTAACCAAATCAAATTGTTAGCACAAGTTGAGTCACTAAAACTGCCAACCCAGAAATTGTCCAAAATATTGTTCCTTTGGTATGCTTGACCAGTTTTGGCAAAAATGCCATAACTTGGTGTCCAAAGCTGCAAATTGAGTGAAACTAGTGCCAAAAGTTTTATAAGACATAGCACAACAATTTTTATGTTTTGACCAAGCTCTAGAAACCATTGCATCCTAGGGAAAACATTAGCCAAACTTAGGAATTGAAATCTAGAAAATGTTAAGTTGAACCCAAAATGCCATTCGATACCCGTGTGTTCATTTGGCCATAACTCCCACTAGGAAATTCCATTTGAGATGTGCAAATATGATCCGGAAACATGATACTTAGGGCTACAATATTAATTTAGACACCTTTGCCAAATTCTAAGTGTAAAGACCCTAAAAAGAGGGTCAAACATACTGCCCTGATGTTGGTTTTTGCCCTTATAGGACTAAGAGTCCAGGTTAATACATTGACCATAACTCACTATACCAAGCTTGAAAAATTATGAAATTGTACCTGGGAGTCCCTAAGACATAGAGGAACATATCTTGTGAAGGAACCTAAGTCTAAAAATGACCATAAAATGATTAAATGACTGGTCAAAGTTTATTGACAGGAATTGTAAATTTTGGACAGCTTAGAGGCAAACGGACCAGTTATGGTATTTTGACCATAAGTTGAGTTCTATAAGCCCAAACTCAGTGATTCAAAAACTGAAATTCAAGTTTAAACATAGAGGAGCAATTGTTATGAAGGAATTGTGACTAAATAGATATCCCAACCTAGTCAATTTCCTAGATAAAGATAACACATCAACATGAACCTAAAGAAAGGTTCATGGGAAAAATGCTATATATGATAATTAAAATACTCATAAGGATAATTAAATATTAAAAATGATATGAATATGTAAATTGGGACTAATGTCCCATTAAAATGAAATTAATGGTACCAATGAACAGTACCAGAAAATAGTAACAGTGAATAGTGCTAAAATAATTAAAAATGTTTAATTGCCCATAGTATACCTAGACTTATTTATTTAGTTTGGATAAATTGGTATACCAATTAGGGACCACAGATAGCAGTACTGCTTACAGAGCAAATCATGAACTGACAATATATGTCTGGTATGATTGTTCTACAGGCTATATGCCTACTTACTAGCCATTGTGCCTACTTTATTTCTGGCTTTACAAGCCTGACAGCGGGTCTCATGCCCGACAGCTGGCCTCGTGCCTGATAGATGTATACAGGGTAGACATATGGCTGTCTAACCCATATACTCCCATGTATCCAGCTTTTATAATTTGTTATAGGTTTCTTGGGCATTGATAATAATTAATTAATACTGAATATACAATAAGTAAACAGGAAAGATCCCAATAATGTTAATTGTTTCCAAAGAGCAATAAAAATGTAAAAGACCCAGAAATTAAGATTTGCAGATATTAATTTAATTGTTTAATTATTGTTATTATAAATTATGCACCACTAAGCGTTATGCTTAGCGCGTTGGTTTTCCATCGCGTAGGTATTGAAGATCAGTAGCCGCCACAGTAGTATTCGGACAGAGTTCCGATCAGATCTGCCATCGACTAGAGTCACCTCATCAGTCTTTTGTATTTTGGTAGGGCCCATGTATAGACTAGTATTTTAGTTCATTATGTTTAGTCATGATGTATTTCATTTTGGACTTGTAATTAAACTTTGAGATTGAAATGAAAACTTGTAATTTATTATCTATGAATTTCTATATGAATGCAATAGATGATACTTCATTTTTAGATCTCATAAATAATTGTAAAAGATATGATACAAGAGAATATGATATGGAAATATGTGAAATGAATATGGACATGTTAATAGGTGATTAGTGAAACCCGCCAGATGCTAATAAAATAGGGGAGGCTCTGTCTGGGTCTCCACAGAAATAAGATATAAAAAAAAAAATTCTACACATAAATTACCTGACTTAAATGACATTAAAATTTACAATAGACATGACAAGACAAGATAGGGTGCTCCGGCACCGAATGTGGCACTTCTTGCTTGGCTACACAATAGACGGGTGAGGGGCGTCACATTTAGTGGTATCAGAGCCACTCCGCGTGCAACCTTGAACGATGGTGGGGCAAACCTCAGCGAGGACGCTGAGTCCCATAAGGGGGGTGGATTGTAACACCCTAGGCAAATCCCACATCGACAAAACACGGGAGAGATGCTGGGTTCATAAGATGGAGGTTCCTAACCCCTATTGACGCGTTTTAAAACCGTGAGGGCTTCGGCCCAGAGCGGACAATATCACTAGTGGGCCGGGCCGTTAAGCGTGGTGGGCCCATAACCCACAGGTCCCAGGATCGAAACCTGGCTCTGATACCACAAATGTAACGGCCCGGCCCACTAGTGATATTGTCCGCTCTGGGCTAAAGCACTCACGGTTTTAAAACATGTCAATAGGGTTAGGAACCTCCATCTTATGAACCATCTCTCCCGTGTTTTGTCGATGTGGGATTTGCCTAGGGTGTTACAGAATTTGGGCATGGATTCTTCATGGAAAATGGGCTATTTTGGGTCTAGTTTCACCTCCAATTGGCCTCATACCAATTGGGGTCACACAATTTCATTTATTGCCTAAATTGTACACTGTCCTCAACAAACACAACCTGCAGAAAATTAACACTTCCAAAACTTAATCTTCTCCAACTTCCTTACTTCAATTTGCATGCAATACACTTCTATAAGCAACAATCTCATCCCAATTAGGTCAAATTTCAAGCATTTACACAAAATCTCCAAGTCATGTACACAAACCCTAATTTTCAAGTTTCAAACTCAATCAATTCAATCCCTTTTCACTTCTCATACATATAATCATATCAATCATCATCTCTAAACTCATTTACATTATTTGAACACAATAAAGCCCAATACATTTCATGGCTGCCAAAATTTGGAGACATCATAGGTTCATGAATTTCTTGTTAATTTCTTGAAATTTCCATTTATCTCAAGTCACTTTCAAGTATTAAAGAAGAAGGAAGGGAGAAAAGCACTAACCTCTTGTGACCCAACTTGAAAATTTTCCCAAAACTTCAACTTTCCTTCTCCCTATGGGTACCTAAAGCTTCCTTATAATGTGGGCTAAATTTTTAATAAAGGGGACCATGGGTTTTGGTGGATAAATGAAGAGAAACTCAAGCTCAAAGCTTGAGCAAAAATGGTGGAGGGGGGAGAACATGGAGACGGCAAGGAGAGAGAGAAGAGGAAATGAAGAAGACTTGTGGTTGGTGAATTTTTGTCTCTTGTGTCTTATATATATATATTCTATAATTATTGTACTTTATTTTTTTTTTAAATGCCATAAGTCTATTTCCTTTCTTTTCTTTTCTTTCCTTTTCTTTTCTTCTTCTTTCTCTTCTCATTTTCCAAATTCAAATTCATAAATTTAATTTATGTTAATTATTTTATTTCCTACTTTTAATTTGACATTTAAGTCAAAATTCACCTTTATGGGTAAAATGACCAAAATGCCTTTCATGGTGCTTATCGGGTTATTTTTATTATTTTATATTAATTTATAAATTCTCTAAACTTTAATTTATTTTTCTCAAAATTTTTTTTCTATATTTTTTTAATATTTATTTCATTAATTTATGTCTCCTCACTATAGTTTAAGTGTAGTTTCAGACATCCTGACTGTCCGAACAGATATTAGTCGTTGGAACAGTAAAATGTACGGACTACTTACGGTGAGGGCGTTACAATTCTTCCCCTCTAAATAAAATTTCGTCCTCAAAATTTACACAGTGTAATTAATCGAGGGACCGCTATCTCCTTGTCTTTTCACCTTTTTGTGTTATAATACTTTACTTTTTTTTTATACTAATTAATAAATTCTCTAAATTTTATTTTATTTCTCAAAATTTTTCCTATATTTTTTTAATATTTATTTCATTAATTTATGCCTCATCACTAAACAGACATTAGTTGTCGAAACAGTAAAATGTATGGACTACCTACGGTGTGGGCATTACAATAAATTAAAATAAAAAATAAAAAGAAAAAAAGAAAAAAATCTCTATAGAAACTCACCTGCCTCGTCCCTCCCTAGATAGGGGAAGTCCCTGGAGATCGGGTCCGCCCCTGACTCGCCCTTTACTATTTTTAAAATGTGGCACAATTCAATTGAGCAATTCATAGTCCAGCGTTTTTTTTTATTGGTACATCAGGAAATCTCCTGCTCATTTTATGATTCACAAAAATTAATTCCTTTTAAATTCATGACTGTCTCCCTCAACAATATCTTCTCTAAGAATCTAATTTGAGTTTTTACTTAGGAGCTCAGGCCTTACCACTGCAGCTAATACTTGTTGGTATAGTCCAGTAATTTTAATCATATTTATTAGATATATAAAATTATTCTTTAGAACTCCACTAAACTTTTAAATGGAGTAGTTTCCTGATATGATATTAGAATCTCTAAATTAAAAGGTCTAGAATTATCTCTATTTATTTAATTAAATGTTTCAGCACAAACAAAATAAGCTTGTGCTTGTTCATGTTTTAAGCTAGTGGTTGTTCCCATGTAAAATAAATAGAATTTATGTGTTTATATCTTGAGTCAATAACAAATTAGATTCAAGTAAATTTGGTTTGATTTATCATCACTGGCTTGATAAAAGACTTTGAAACACAAATTTAGCTAGCCACGGAGGAATGCTGCACATCCAGATAAACAATCTAAATTTCTAAACTTCAAGAAACCCATCATTTGAGCTTATTTAACCACTTAGAAGGATATAATATTACGAGACAACAAAAGTAACACAGAGATCATAGAAAAAGTTCTAAAATTTTTCAGAGCGTAAGCGTGTAACTCAAATTGTTAAAGATGAATTCAAGATCACAAGAGTAGCTACTGCCCATGATGAACCATTTTCAATTGAAAAAGGAACTAATTGAATGATACATGTTTGGTTCACCGATCTTGATCTCAGCAGTTCAGTAAGCAATCTTAAGTTTCCACTCTTAATTAAAATTTTGCCCATTGCAGGCTGCAGCACTCTAATTCAGATGATTCTGAAGAGTGATTAGATTTTTTTTTCTTCATGTATTTGGTCGATTAGAAGAATGAAATTGTAAATTACCATCATCAAATTCAGAGCTAAAAAGCTCTTACCGTCAGAATTCCCAATTCCTGGAAAAGTTTTCTGCGGTTGACAATGTCCCGCATTAGATTGCGGTGGAGAAACAGAACAAGCGTGCGGTACATTGTTGGTTCTGATGGTAGTGGGAAAATCGCGGCTGCCAGTGGTAGTGACAACGCCGATGATGAAGGCAGCTTGCAGCGCCATGCCAGGAAGTCAGAGAGAGGAACATAGTAAGGGTCTGTTTGGATGGGGTAAGTAAAGTGTAAATAATGGAATGGTAAGAAAGGGTAAGAAAGGCGAAGAATAAGGAGGATTATAATAAAAAAATCTCATTTTTGAGAATGGATGAATTAATAAAAAGGTAAGGGAAGGTAATGTATATTTTTTATGTTTCATAAGAGGTAAATGAGAGATAAATTTAAGGGGTATGTAAATAGAAATCTTCATAATTCTCAATCTTTCCCTCCTTACCTCTCTTTACACCCTCAGTTGGGGTGTAACAAAAATTAGAATTTGAGGAGTAAGAGAGGGTAAGGTTTATCCTTACTTATCATTGCCCTCTATTAACTCGCCTCTTTTCAAATAAGGGTAAAATAATTACTGACCCTCCTTACCTTTGTTTACCCCTCCTTCACCCTCATCCAAACAAACCCTAGGGAATCAGGATCCATTTATTCAGCTATTAGTATATCTTATAGAAAAAATTTTTCCTTTTATAAAGGAAAAAGTTACGAAATTATTAAATAATAATATTTAGAAATTAATTTTAAATTTCAATACTTAATTTAAAAAGTAAATACATAAATATTAAGTCAATAGAAATTTATAAAATCAATTCGAATAGTGAGTAACTAAATGGACGGCAATTATGTAGTGATGTAGCTTGAATTTTGAATGTATTTTTATGAACTCAAATTTTCATCTGACTTGAAAAGTCTACATTGTGATCTAAATGAAATATTTTATGAGATTAATAGTGGCTTATTTTGGCAGTGTTATGAGAGTTGGCATAAATATATTAGAGTTAGGATTTAAAGAGTTTTGTATGATTATATCCTCTGCTTTTCATCATAGTGAAATCTTTCTTTTGTGTTTTCTCTGTGAACGTAAATTTTACAGCTAAATTACGTAAATTTTGTGTCTTTTTTTTTTTTTCTTTCTTCCTCTATCTTGAAATTGTTTCACCATGTGTGTGCCTGTTATAACAAATTTAAAATGATATAACTTTTTATTTATACAAAAATATTGCGTTAGTTTATACATGTAAAGATTAAATCTTTTCTTTGAATAACATAATTAAACTCTGATTGAAGGAAATATGCTATACAACTTAATATTTTCATACACTAATATGAAAAAAGATAATGACATTAATTTGAAACACAACTCAAAAGGATACAAACTTTTATTTCAAAGATAGTATAACAACACAACATAAGCTTGAAATTCCTATAGGAAACACAACATCACCATAAGACAAGCTAGGTCACTGGAGCTGAGAGTAGCCCGATGATATAACTCAATCTGTCCAGTTTGAAAGCATATAGTCTTATTATTGTTTTCCTATTAAGAGTTGCATAATACTAATAAAAGAAAACTATATTCTTCCATGTCTTAAACAAATAGTTTTTCGATAATAAAAAAAAATTTATTGCTAAATTTATGACTCAAAATTCTAGTTGATTTAGAATACACTTTTTCCTAATTTAAGTGGATAAATATTTCTAGATAGAATGGAGGAATATTCTCTATATAAAGTAGAACTTGAATGGGATTTCTAGGTAGATTAGGATTGAAGGGATTAACAATGGTGGAAAGATTATTTGGCTTTATCCATGGAGAGTGACTTTACCTATACAAGGAGTAGCTTTCAACCTATGGAGTGAATGACTTCGCTAATTGCTGAGAATTTGACTTAGTCCATTAATGAAGGGCTCTTGCCCATTGCAATCAGAGAGAGACTTTGGCCTAAGGTTTGTAGTCCTATGAAGAAAAAGAAGCTTCAACCTAAGGTGGAGAAGGGAATAGTCCAAGTGCAAGTGACTATTATTCATTATAGTTGAAAACCACTTTTGTGGTGTAGCAATTAAAGTAGTAAATATATTATGTTATGTCTAGATGAGATTGAAAGGACTAACTAATATATTTACTATGAGCAGTTTAATGTGAGGGTTCTCTTGAGTATATTTGATTTATGAATGGTATAGCTTTGAGCTTATAACGATGATTTATTTATAGTGAAATATGGCATGCCCATGGATATAACTCTATGTTAAAAGGGTGAGCCACATAAATATTGATATTTTGTGTATTTACTTTATTTCTTTATAATTTATATACTTCTGCAGTACACAATAACTGATATCAGAGCTTGAGAATGATCTTAGTGAGTTTGGTTGAAAGCGGAGTTGCTGTGACATGTAGAAGTTGTACACATAATATGAAAGATGCAAGCTCAAGGAAGTGAAAAGTTGAAATTGAGGAGGAGTTCTTGATGCAAAATCAAGAAAATTGATGATGAGAAAATTTCTTTGAAGAAAGAAGTAAGTTACACCTAGGATGAAAATTGAAGATTTGAAGGGATCAAATTCAAGCAATCCTAGTTGATTTGAAATACTTTTTTCTTAATTTGAGTAAGATAAATATTTTTTGATAGGATTGTGGAATATTTCTTATACAAAGTAAAACTCCTATATTAGTATTATTTCTAAATTGAGTGTGATTCCTAAATAGATTAGAATTGAGATGATTAACACTACAAATAGGAGAATAGTGGATAAGTTATTTGGTTTTGTTAATAGAGAGCGGCTTTTCCTATAGAAGTAGTGGCGTTCTGCCTATGGAGTGAATAACTTTGCCAATTGCTAAGGATTTAACTTTGTCCATTGACAAGAGGCTCCATGAAGGGAGAGAGACTTCGGCCTAAGGTTTACAGTCTCATGGAAATAAAGAGATTTTGGCCTAAGGTGAATAAAGGGCATAGTACAGGCTATTGTCCATTATAATTGAAGACACCCACCCTTTGTGGAGTAGCATTTAAAGTAGTAAATATATTGGATTATATCTAGAGAATATTAAAATAACTAATATATTACTATAAGCAGTTTGATGTGAGGATTCTCTTAGATGTTATTGAATTTATGGATAGTATAGTTTTAAACTTATAATGATGATTTATTGATGGTGGCAGATAATCTTATATTGAGAGGATGAACCACGTAAATATTAGTATTTTATATGTTTACTGTATTTTTTTTTATAGTTTATACACTTTGGGGTGGACAATATTTTTATTGATGAATAAATAAATATTAAAGAAATGAAGCATGCCCTGTCCAAGTCCAAAGAGAATCTGGACTTTGATTCTTGTGTGCTCTGTTTTCTTCCGGCCGGATTCAACTTACTGTTGATTTTTTTTTAATATTTGAAATTTTAATTATATAAATAATTTTAAACTCTCTTTTATTGCCTAAAAAATATGATTTTATAAAATAATTTATTAAAATGGTTTAAATTGAGGCAAAATTTATGAATTATGTTTTTCATGGATCTCAGCTAATTTTGAATTTAATTTATAAGACTAGTGTGGAATTCATCACAATTAATATTTAGAATTTGATCGTTATAACGAATGTATAAGAAAATTTTCTATGAAGAGAAAAATATTTTATTTTGTGTTATTTGATTTATGTAATTTTTTTTTTATTTATGCTTATTCTTGGCCTTCAAGAATAATATTTAGGAAATTTTTGTGTAACAGAAGTTAAGGTGGTTAGGGATTCTATTTTGTAATTGATTCACACTTGAAGAATTTGCTACAATATTATTTAATAACATATTTTTGCTTATAAGAAAAAAAAAAAAAGAATTTGCTACAATATAAACGTTCTAAGAGCGACTGTAGAGAGATGAATACAAGAACTCGATACAATTTCCTTCGAAATTTTTCTTCTTTCCTTCTTCTCCTCTTTCAATTTTGGTCCTTGTTTCTCTCATTTCTTCCTCAGTTTCCCTCATTTTCCCTCTCTCTCTTGTTGCCCAAACTCCCTTGTTAAGCCACCAGAAGTGTTTTTATAGCTTGTTGACTTTGAATTGAAGTGCACATGGGAAGCCTGACAAATTATTCTCCTCAATTGTTTTTTCAGGAGGTAGTTTGCTACTATTTTTCTTTAATTTTTTATCATCACAATTTCATGAACATATTTATCATCTGTTTAGTGTTATTATTGGAGATCACATTCTTGAATATCTAAATTAGAGGCTATTAATATTCGTTTTGAGTTTGACATGTTTTAATCATAAAAACTCTCAAATAGTTCTTGCAGCAATATTTAAAATGGTATTTCTTTTTTTAAAAAAATGAAGTATAATCTCAAAACAAGTCTGATCTCCTGAGCAGAACTGGTTGAAACCTGAGGTTAAACCAATTAATGCACCAAAAATCCCTTTATTGCTTGACTTCACAACTGCTGCGACGCCCTTTACTGAAGAGAATTCATTTTGCAAGCATATTACAAAAATTGAATGCCAGATATACTAGAGGAAGTCTTACTGGGTCATACTTGTTCTGGCAATTTGTTCTTACTGTATTAGATTGCGATGGTTCCGGGCTAGTGGGAAACTAGTGACCGCCGGCGGTAGAGACAACTGATAACGTCGGTCATGAAGGTAGCTGTCGGTGCCATGCCGGGAAGTCGGAGATAGGAACACAAGGAATTTCAGCTATTAAAAATATCTTATCAAAAGCCTTTTTGTGATTTTTTATTATTTAATTCAGAAAAGAAAAGTTATTAAATTATTAACTAATAAGATTTTACAATTTTTTTTTGACGAGAATATTTAATAAATTAATATTCAAAACAATATTTTATTCAAAAAATGAATACCTGTCTTTTCATGTAAATGGTTGTGCTTTTTTCCTTGTATATGTCCAGTTCATCGATTCTGGAAAAGAAATTTTTCGTAGTTGACCAATGCTGCTTATTTTGGCTTTTTCTGTCTATTGGATGGTGGCATGGACCGTCAACTATTATATATCACAATTATATTTTATTATATAATATTTTATATTCAATGAATAAATAAATAATTATTTTCAATTAATGAGAAAAATAATAAACATTTACTTAAAACACAAATCAGAAGGATAATAGCTTTTATTTCAAAGATAGAACAGAAAGACAATAAGGCATGCTTCCAACAAGGGACACCGCATCACCAAATCATTTATTGCAACAAAGGCTAGGTCACCGGAGCTGAGCACTTGTCCAGTGATATTATTTAACAACAAGAAACACAAATACTACACAAATCTATATGGCGCCTTCACATTATGTAGTATTTGCCAAGCTTCCTTGAGTTCCCTGAAGTAACTTGGCCGGTGATCTTGTTTAAAGGCTGTGACTTCTTAGAGAGTGCATTGTTCAGAAAACCGTGGAACCATGTAGCTGAATGCTTAGCATATCTTTTCAGCTGGCTATCTTTGTAGTCTACATAGTATAAACCAAACCTTGAAGTGTAACCAATATTCCATTCGAAGTTGTCCAAATATGACCATGCAAAGTAACCTTTGACATTAACAGTGTAATTACTGCCAAAACAAACTATGATTAGAAAATTTGATTAAGGATTATAAAAAATCTCTATATTAGTATCTTGGAAATTATACTCACTTGAGAGATTCCAATGCTTTCCATAAATGCATTCGGTAGTAGTCTATTCTAAATTGATCCTTAAGCGCGTCGTCAATACTTTCAGTTTCGTTATTGGCATTGTCAACCCCTAAATTTGTGTATGGAAAATTTTTAAAGGATCAGAGTAAAATATAACTGTAATTCACTGGCTAGCATTCTTATCAAAGAAAAGCATTAATAGTTACCATTCTCAGTAATATAAATTACTGGATCATCATATCTGTCTTTGGTATAGTTCAACAGATTTCGGATACCTTTCGGAAAAATGTAAAACCAAGGTGAGTAAGCCTGCAAATTTTGATTTTTACGTTAGGGATATCAATCATAAAAGTATAATTATCTTTTTCTTATATTTTTACTGATTTATTTTCTTATATACTAACCTGTGGACCAATGAGATTACCATCATAATCATAAGCTGCGCAAAAGACCATATTTATTATTAATTAATTTAAAAATAATGAATTGAACACATTCACACATATATATAAAATCAACACCTTCAATATATTATGTTTGCAGGTAAACTTACCAGTTACATTAACATGACTATCAGTTTTATATCTGATGTATTCTGGATCAACTGTATAATTGGGTTTTGCATAATATGAAGTGTAGTATTGTAACCCAATAAAATCATATGATTTTCTGAGCAAATTAGTTTCTTCATCAGTAAATGTGAGCAATCTATCTCCAACTAAATCTCGAACTCTTCTTGGGTATCGACCATAGGTTAGCGGATCCATCCACCTAAAAATTATAAAAATAACATATATGTTATTTTAATACTTTTACACATAATAAAGACTCAGTTGCTTCATAATTTGAAAAAAAAAAAAAGACTTACAATCCAAACATGAAATCTAGAGCTGTTTTGGATGCTTCGATATCAACTGTTCTATTGGAGAGAGGTTCAAACCAAAAGGTAAAAAGTGTTATCCCAATCTGGCCATTTTGATTTTTCTGCACAGTCAATATAACTCAAATATACATAAATTTATACTTTAAAAAAAGTAATTAATAGTTATACACACATCCCAGTTTGTTTTTGGGTTCTTATTCAATAAAATTGTTTGCTTATAAAAAAAATTATAATTATACACACATATATACCTTGTACTTTTCTCGATATACTTGTACAGCGGCAGCATGAGCAAGGAGTAAATGATGTGCAACCACATAAGGTTCAGTGGCTGAATTTCCAGCAGGACATTGATGATTCACCCAATATGAGCATCGACCAGGGGCAAAAATTCCATCATCATAGGCAAATCCACTAAGAGCCCAAGGTTCATTGAAAGTCATCCAATATTGCACTCGATCACCAAATTTTTCAAAGAGAAGATCCGCATAATCACGATAATCATTCCTATATTTTATGCAATCATTTAATAAAGTATTTTATTAGTTGGATAAGAATATTATTATTCAAAGAAAATTTGACCTTTTAATATTTTGAAAATGTAATCTGAAGTTTATACTTACACAATATTGGAGCTTAAAAAGCCACCATACTTGTCCTCAAGGGCTTGAGGAGTATCCCAATGAAAAATTGTAACAAAAGGTTTTAGGTCTGCATTTTGCAAAAAAATAAGTTAGCTGTAGAATTAGCTAGAAGATAAAGTTCCTTCTTTACTTTTGAAAAAATAAGGAGCTAGAAGACAATATTGTTAGCTACTTAATTAGTTGTAGTTCAAATTTTCTAATACTAAATGTTTGGTGTTTTGTGGTTTTAACATTGGGTGTAAAAAAATAAAATAAAATAAAATTTAATAGGCATACAACCCTACAATTTTTACTATTTTAATATGTTTTCTAAATATTAAAGATAGAAAAGTTCTTCTGCTAAAAAAAAAAAAGTTCTCGTTATTTTTTTTTTTTAAAAAAGAGAAAATTATCACCATTTTTTATAATTTCATTAATAACATCATTGTAAAAATCAATCCCTTCTTGATTCACTCCTTCACGTCTCCTTCCACCTGAAAATTTAAAATAAAAAAAAAATTATTAGTATATAATGTAGAAAATGAAGCCAACACATTTTTAATTCAAAACTTTGATTAAGTACTTACTAGGTATAATTCTAGTCCATGAAATGGATAATCTGAAAGCATCAAACCCCATGTTTTTCACATTTTTTATATCTTCCTGTTACATCAGTTTCATAAATCTTGTTAAATTTTATTGTCGATAGTAAACAAGGATTTTGTAGGAGAAAAATAATTTCAAAAAAGTTTTGACTATTATACCCGGAAGTGATGATAGAAATCAACTGCTATGTCTCCATTGCTGTGATCTAATATCCTCTCTGCAATATTACATAGAAATAAGTAACATTTTGCATATATATGAAAAATTATAAGATGTTTTGAGTGCATTAAAAAATAATGAACTTCTTACTCACAAAAATTCAATTATTTCTTAGAACATGAATCATTAGTACTATAAGCTAGTGAGAGAAGGAGCATCTGTTTCATAAGCACTCAATATTTCTTTCCCTCTCTTTCTATATAAGAATTTTAGAGTTTAAATAATTTATTCATACATACACAAAGATACCTGGAGTCTCATGGGTAAATGTGTCCCAGACACTGGGTCCTCTGCCTGATTTGTTCGCTGCACCTTCAATCTGAATGCCACAAACAAGAGAAGTTAAACAATAGTTAGTGAAGAAACACCTAAATCTTCAGTAGCTTATCTTCAATCTTCAATAATTTTTTGTTTGGGTATAAAAGTGAGAATTTATCAATGAAAAACCAAGAAAAACTAACTTAACTTGGATATATCAAAACTAAACTCAGTCATCAGACCATCTCAATACGCCCAAAATTAGAGGGAAAAAAGAAAGTTCTAAGCCATTTATCAATTAATTACTTGTTTGTCGTTCCAACTAGAACCATTTGGCTTTATAATTTCTCCAAAATTAGGCACAAAAGGCTAAGTGAAAAAACATGGTAGCTAGAATTAGATAAAATATGAAGTTAAAAACATGAGGATTGAAGAAATTTCATTCTAGTGGAAAAGAGAAATTGGGAGAAATTGGGAGGCGGCAATCCCAGAATAATCGTTTATACCTGGTAAGCAGAAGTGGCAGTCCCAAAAATAAAGCCATCTGGAAAATACTTACGGCTAAAATCTGCAGGGATATCATCATCATCATCATCATCTGCCATTGCTGGCTTAGTATAAGCTGACAAGCTTATGAAGAAGACGAGAATCCCTAACAGCAGAAGAGAGTGTTTAGTAGCCAAAGCCATAATTGATGGTATTAAGATTGCAAGTGCTTGTGTGGTTTTCACTTCTTTGGCAGTGTCCCCTTTATATAGAGGTTCATGCAAAGACATGAAATTGTAAATTTGTCCACGTGATGATTTTCATGCATGGTTGATGCTTCTTATCTATAGTAGCATTAAAATAAGCCTAAGTAAGATTCCTCGATATCTGTTCCGTGGTTGCCCAACTGGTTCTTTTTTATATTTCATAAAACAATGAAGGTTTCTTCGTGCCATGCAACTTTCTTACCTCACAGAATCAAATACATTTTTAAATGTAATTTGATTGAACTTTAGATGTTTTTTTTAGGACTAATTTTAACTTTTGATTGATTTTTATTTCTTTTCAAATAATGTATTATCTAGTTTTGCAAGAATATACCACACAAGTGTATATATATATATATATATAGCTAACATTCAATAAAATCAGTTCTCTCTACTTATTAAAAGAAATAAAAATAACTATAATGTCTGTAAACATATATGTACATAATTATATCATTCATTTTCATTCAATATCTATATAGAGTGAAAAATATGTTTGATTCAATGGTTATACTCCCTCCATTCATTTCAAGTGTTGTTTTAGGAAAAAAAATTTTACCACTTTATTTGCCATTTAGAAAATTGAGAAAACATTAATATATTTTTTTAAAAACTTTACTCTTATCTATTATTATTGTCAATGCATTTATCTTTTCCTTATCAATTTTCTACATTTGAAAGGTACTTTAATTAATTATAAGTATTTTATTTTTTTTAGAAATGGGATTATCCAATTATTTCTTTGTAAAAAAACCTTAAAAAGCATTTTGAATAATACGGAGGAAGTAATTATGTTAATAGTTTAAATTTTGAAAAATTAATTTAAGAGTTATATGTTTATTAAATGCCTTTTGTTACTTTTTAACCTTAAATGCAATTAATAATTTAAAAATCAAAAGTTAATGCTAGCTTTGTTAACTTTTATGTTGTTTAAAGTTTTTCAATTAAGAAAGTAATTAAATCATTCAAATTATAATTAAATAATTTTTAATTTAATTAAATTACTCTTTATCTCACCTAATTAAGAGAAAAAAAGATATTATTAAATATAAATTTTAGAAAATTAGATAAATAGTTATCGTATTTAGTAGAGATAAGGACAAAATTAAAAAAAAATTTCTTGATCTTCTTAAAATGATAAATAATTATGGAGAAAATAATTTCTAAAAAATGACAGGAAAAAACTCAATTAACTTTTGTCCAGATGTTCATAAATGCAGAGAGGTTAATTAAACGGTAAACTTAACCTGAATGTTCTATACAAGCCATAAATGCTAGCCGAGTCTCATGGCATTAAAGCCAAAGCAAGATTCTATCAAATTTCTTTTAGAATTAAAATTTAATTTAGTTGAACTTCAAATAATCTTTTAGACCTAAGAATTAATGGATTATAAATCTATCAAATTTCAAGAATATATTTTTAAGCTGTTTCAAGAATATGCCATATAACCATTGAAAATTTACTAATAAGAGGTTGGGCATTTTCTTGTGCCAGGACAGAGCTCAATCTATCAAACCTTTGTAGTAGTTTTGATAAAGTCTAAATCAACTAATATTTTTATATATTAAAGAATACATTCTATAAAATTGTTTCACTAAGTATATGTTTATATGTTTACAAAAATAAAAAATAAAAAACATTAATGTATACGTCTCTGTTTAACATTAAAATTAAAAAATATATATAAAACGTATCATTATATTTTTTATTTAACACTGACTCGAAAACGATTGCAAAATAGAGCATATGTAGGAAAGTACAGTCAATGAAATGAAATTAAAAGAAGAAAAAAAAAGAAAAGAAAATGTGAGTCGACATTTAAAAATGTATGATGAAATCAATGCAAATGGAAACCGGCAGACAAGATTGAAAGTATGGATTGTTTCTTAAACGTTTAGGTTTTAATAATGAGAGATAGAGACAATAATGAAGCAATTATATTGTAGGATGGCTAGGTGGCCTTCTTCTTTAGATAATTTCTTTATCTAATTATCTTTTCTTTTTCTTTATCTAACTTTTAAACCTAATCATATATATTGAAAAACAAGAAAACTTATGAACTTTTTGCCAATTAGAGTAGTTTTATTAGTTTTTTTTTTAATTTTAAATTAAAAAAATAAAATTTAAATCTCTCCATCTAATTCACTCTCTTGCCCAATACATAGGAGCATAGGGAGTGGAAATTTTGACATTTTCTTCAATCTTTTGTAATCAATGTGACAAATTAAAGTTAGCTCTTGAGTCGATGCACATATTGCATTCTCCACAAGCTAAATCCATGTGAAAATTCAGAATAAAATTGTTGTGAGTCCCATAACTCTTCAGTCGGTGGTAAAAAAAAAATACGTCATATAGCCGTCGGTAGTAAATGAATAAATTCAAGATTTCACTACAAGAAAGAGCACTGTCAAAAATATAAAATTTTCTATAATAAATTTACAGTAATAACATATAAACTAGTATAATGTCCATACTATACACGCGTAATTTGTAATTTTTATTTTTTAATTTAATTTTTAATTATATTTTAAACAAGATAAATTATTATTATTAAATTAATTTTAAATTAATTTTATTTATTTAATTTAATTTGAATAAATTTTTACTTATTATAATAATAAATTTTTAATTAATTTATGATATAATTCATTAAATATTTATTTAATTCTTTTTATACATATATTTAAAGTAGTTTTTATAATTATTTCTTTTAAAATGTAATAAAAATATTTTATTCAAAAAATAATTTAAATTTTATTAAATTTTTATATTTTATCATATAATTTATGTGCATTAATATTTATTTTTATAAATTACAAAAAATACATAAATTAATGAGAAAACAATATTATTTTAAAAATATATGAATATAATATTTTTTGTTGTTAATATAATAAAAATAATTAAATTACTAATAATGAATAAAATTATTTAATTTTAATAATAATGAAAATATATAACATTATTATTAATTAAAAATAATATTCTATTCTATTATTTTTTAAAAATACTATATCTAAGTATAAATTGTTTTTTATTAATCTGATATATTTTTTTATAAAATAATTTTTTTGACAAAAATGGTTATCACTTTACATAAATTTATGATATAAAATAAATATATTTCATAAAAATTAAAATTTTAAAATATTATCATTTTCTATTAACATAATAAATATTAAAAGTACATACTATTTTCAAAAAATAAATTCAATAATTTTAATATTTAACTTTAATTATTTTTAATTATCTTTATTTTTAACTAAATTTTTAATACAATTATATTTATAATTTATCTTTGAAATTCTACTTCTAAATAAAAATATAGTTGACAGATAATTTACACATAAAAAATATATGCATAAAAATATAGATATTTAATTAAAATTTAAAAATAAATTTATTAAAAAATTAATGATAATAAAATATAGATAATCAAAATATTAGTTATTATTGCTTTCGATATATAATTATAATGAAATAAAATATTTAAAAGTTTAACAAATATTAAATAAGAAATTTATAAAAAATTAATAATTAATTAAATATATTTAAATAAATAAATTTTGAGAATGATAACTAATAATTTTTAAAAGAAATAATAAAAAATAATACAAATTAAAAAAATATTTAAGAGTATTTATGTGAAATAAAAATACTTGGTAAAAAAGAGTGCTTAATATATATTAAATATCTCATATAACATATTATATATAGACAAACAAATGAAAATAATTTAAATAAAAAATTAATTTATAATTAAATATTATTTAATAGAAAAACGGTAACAAACATTTAAATTTAATTTTTATAATAGTAAAATATTTCCTATTTACTTGAAGATTTCAATTAAATTGTCATAAGTTAGCAGCAGCAGCAACAACAACAACAACAACAACAACAACAACAATAATAATAATAATAATTAGCATTAATTAATCTTAGGAAGGTGAAATAAAAAGAATAATAAATTATTAATATAAAAAATATTATATACTAATTATAAATAAATTAAATCTCTAAATTTTATTTTTATAATTTTTTATGTAAACTACACTTTTTGTCTCTTAAATGTCACGGTAGTATTGTAAATAATAATAATAATTAAAAGAAAAATAAAACAAAAACTAAGCAATAATTAGTATAAAGGAAAATATTTATGACTAATTATGATATCACAAATTAATAATCAATTTTCTTTAAATTAATAGCCATCAATGATCTTTATTATTATTATTATTATTATTATTATTATTAAGTGTAACATATGGCAAATAATATTTTTCATAAATGAATTTATAAAAAATAATATAAATACTTTTTAATTATTATATTTAATCATAAAATGTGTTAATTTTTTAAAAATCAAATTTTAAAGCAAATAATAATTTAAATCATAAATGTTAATGTACTATTATAAATAATAATGATAATTAAAAGAAAAATAAAAAAAATTAAATAATAATTAGCATAAGGGAGAGTATTAATGAAATATGACACATGATAAATTTTTCAAAAAAAATGCCACATATCATTTTATTGAAAATACCTCTTTACTTTATATATATATATATATAGATGGTTACATATTACCGTTACAAAATTATGACTATAGGTTTATTGACATCAATATTTACTGAAAGAAATTTCTAGTGATAACAATAACTGCTGCTATATTTCTTATATATATTGTTAGTAATAATTGTTTGTATTGTTACTATATATTAATTTTATGAAAAAAAATTAATATTGCTACAAAATTTTTACTGTTAGTTATTTGTTGTGTTTATAATCTTGAAGATGACTTAAATAGATACTCTTTTTATTGATTTAGTTTCAATTGTAATTTAAATTAAAAGTTTATAGTCTTAAAAATAATTTTAGCATTATTAAAAAAAAATTCATCAATTAATGAATAAATAAAAATTTTTTAAATTTCAAATTATTTAATACATAATAATAAACTCAAATTTTCTAATTTCAAAGATCATTCAAAATTTAAATTTGTTGAAGACGGTTTAAGTAAATATTTTTTTGGATTTATTTTAAAAATAATAATATAAAATGTATAAATAAAAGAAAGTACAATTTGAGATTTATTGAAAAATAAAAGAAAGTACAATTTTAGATTTATTGAAAACTTTTTGAAAAGAATATTTACTTTTAGAAATTGAAATTAATAAATTAAATTTGATAATATCAGAATTATTATCTTAATTCTAATTAAAATTAAATAAATAGATAAAAAGAAATTGGAAAGTTATCAATGGGGGTGCGAGATGCTTATCTGCTCAACGTAGACCGACATACGTTATATTACTTTTATGCTAAACCATTATATTTATTATTTATTTACTTTTTATAATCTTTTATTAATTGAGATTTATTTAATTAGTATATCTTCAAGTATGTATAAAGTATGTATACATTTGTGCTCAATTATTTATTAGAAATTCCTGTAAATACTGTTTATAAAAATAAATCTTAAAAAAAATTAAAAAATGAAAGAATTGACAATATTTCGATATATTTTCCTTTCTTTTCAAGCTAGCTCTTGAGTCGATGCATGATTGCATTCTTCACAAGCCAAATCCATGTGAATTGTGAACATTCAAAAGAAAATTGTTGAGTAAGTGGTAAGAAAAATATCAGATATATAGCTCTTGAGTCGATGCATATACATAAATATTGCACTCTTCAAGCCAAATCCATGTGAAAATTCAGAAAATAAATAATTGTAGAGTAAGTGGCAAGCAATTAAACCCAAATAGCACTTCAGTCAATGTCATATATATATATATATATAATGTTGATCATGATTTACATTTTTTGATAAAATTATTTCTCATAAAAAGAATGTAACTTTGATGAGATTAATTTATTGAAACTTTTAAGAAAGAATATTTATTATTAGAAATTGAAATTAATAAAATTTAATTTAATAATATTAGAATTATTATCTTTAATTCTAATTAAACTTTAATTAAAATTGCCTAGTCTAACTTAGTCCAATTATTAAAAGCATTCTACTTACTTAGTGTACTTAAAATCCAGTTTTCACCTCTCCAATTTCCCACTAAAAAAACTTCAATTAAAATTAAAAAATTAAAAAAAGAAATTGAAAGTTTATCATTCGTCAAAACTGGAGTGCGAGATGCTTATCTACTGGTGGTAGACTGACATACGTTGTCTACTTTTTATAATCTTTTATTAATAGAGATTGATTTAATTAGTGTATCTTCAAGTAATCAATTAATTAATTATATATTATAATTTGCGTTTAATTATTTATTAGTAATTCCTGTAAACACTGTTTATAAAAATAAATCTTTAATAAAAAATTAAAAAAAAAAAGAATCGACAATATCTTTTCGATATATTTTCCTTTCCTTTCAAGCTAAATCCATGTGAATCGTGAAAATTCAAAAGAAAATTGTTGAGTACGCAAGTGGTAAGAAAACTGTCACAGGTATAAGTCTTGAGTCCATACATGTATATAAGCCTAATCCATGTGAAAATTCAGAAAGAAAAAAAAAATAATTGTAGAGTAAGTGGTAAGAAATTAAGCCTAATAAATGTCATACTTTTATTTTAATAAAATTCCCAGTTTAATTAGCTGGACATAAAGAAGAAGTAAAGAACACTCCAAAATTATGGGCTAAATTAACTATAACAAAGATCGAAAAATAATCCTTTTAAGTGAGAAATATTAATATTTTCTGACAATGAGCTTATCGACAACGTTCTAGACACAATTCTTGATCTTTTCTTGTTTAGTTAATTTATCTTTTTGCCAGAGTTTCGAATCTTGCTAATCGTCCACGTTTATACTTTTTTATAAACATATATTATTAATTAATATTTGAAGAAAAGATAATTTGAATAAGTACTCTATTACATGGGAGTATATGTGATGTAAATTATATAGGAATAAAGATTCTATTAAAATTGTCATATGTTTTATCTCTGATAAAAAAATAATAATATAACTTGCGTATCTCTAAAGCCTAAAATTTTATGTATTTTTATAAATTAGATTTATAATAAAAGCATACTTTAAAAAATTAGATAAAAAAAATTAGATTCCACCATTGAATTTGGCATGCCTAAATTTTTATATAATTATTTAAAATAATCATTGAATATAGAGTAAATATATTTTAATTATTAATTATGATAAAAAGAGAGCGTAAAACTCACCATAATCTATGTTATTTTACTCTTATTACATGCTCGATTCTAAGTATGGAACTGTTTAATGTGTGTGTCTATATATATATAATTATATATTATATTTTTAACATGTATAATAAATTAATAATAATATATACATAAATTTATCAAACACTTAATATAAATCATCAACCCTAATAAATTATTAGCTATCAATAATTGCCATCAGCTGACATATTCTATTTGGATTGATTTATCATCATTGATCTAGCAAAACACTTTGAAAAACAAATTTAGCTAACCACAGAGGAATGCCGCACATCCAGATCAAAAAATAAAAATTTCTAAACTTCAAGAAACCATCATTTTGTGGTTATTTAGCTACAATGTGAACCAATCAGAAGGATATAATATTAAAGACAAGAAAAGTAACACAAAGATCATAGAAAAGTTCTAAAACTTTTCAGAGCACAAGTGTAACTCAAATTGTTAAAGACGAATTAAATATCACAAGAGTAGCTCCTGCCCATGACGAACCATTTTCAATAGAAAAAAGAACTCATTTAATGATGCATGTTTAGTTCACCGATCTTAATCTCTGCAGTTCAGTGAGCAATCTTAAAGTTTCCATGCTTAATTAAAACTTTGCCCTTTTGCAGGTTTCAGTATTCTAATTCAGATGATTCTGAAGATTGCAGGTTGCAGCAATCTGAATTATATCACTATGACTATCAGTAATGTAAAAAGTCCTCCTTTTCCTCTCCCAAATGCTACTCCATTAGTTACCCAGTTCAATAAATAATCCCCACAAAAATTAGCAAAGAAATGAACAAAAGGAGCTTATCAAAATAAATAAACAGAAGGTAAAACTTGGGTTGTTCCATTCCGCACTTGAATTCTTTTTTTTTTTTTTAATTTCAATGAAAAGATCCACTTTTTAACATTGCTTAACAAAAGGCAATAGCAAAAATTGAATGCTACAGATATTAGAGGAAGTTTTAATCTATCATACCTTGATTCTGGCGATTTGGTGAACTTAAATGCAAGCTATGAAATCGTTAGTTACCCAGTTCAGTAAATAATCCCTCTCAGGAATCCGCGCAAGAAAAATGACAAAAATGTTACACCGCGATTAGAAGAAGGAAATTGTAAATTACCATCAAATCCAGAGCTGAAAACCTCTGAGCTTCAGAGTTCCCAATTACAGGAAATGTTTTCTGCGATTGACAATGTCCCATATTAGATTGCGGGGGTCAGGTGGTGGTGGGAAACTCTTGACTGCCGGCGGTAGTGACAACTTCTAACGCTGGTCATGAAGGGTAGCTACCGGTGCCATGACAGAAGTCGGAGATAGGAACACAAGGAACCTTTCTGTGTTCATTTCAGCTATTAAATATATCTTATCAAAAACCGTTTTGCGAATTTTTTTATTATTTAATTAGGAGAAGTAAAGTTATTAAATTATTAAATAATAATACTTCATAAATTAACATTCAAAGTAATATTTTATTCAAAAAATAAACAAATACTCTTTTGTGGATGACTTTTTTTTATTTAAATTTAATTTATTATAAATTTAGGATATAAAATATATAATAGTTGTTAAATTTTTTGCCTTAGAACAATGGTGCTTTTTTTGGCTGTTTCTGTCCGTGGGTGGTAGCATGGACCATCAAATATTATATGTCACAATTATATTTTATTATATAATATTTTATATTCAATGAATAAATAAATAATTATTTTCAATCAATGAAAAAGACCCACATGACACTACTTATTAAAATAAACATTTACTTAAAACACAAGTCAAAAGGATAATAGCTTTTATTTCAAAGATAGAACAGTAATACAATGAGGCATGCTTGGAATTCCAGCAAGGGAAATCGCATCACCAAAACATTTATTACAACAGAGACTAGGTCACTGGAGCTGAGCAGTAGTCCAGTGATATTATTTAACAGCAAGAAACAAAAATGCTACACAAATCGATACGGCACCTTCACATTATGTAGTATTTGCCAAGCTTCCTTGATTTACCTGAAGTAACTTGGCCGGTGGTCTTGCTTAAAGGTAGTGACTTCTTAGAGACTTCATTGTTCAGAAATTTGGTGAACCATTTAGCTGAATCCTTCTCGTATCTTGTCAAGTTGTTTTTGTAGTCTACACAGTATAAACCAAACCTTGAAGTATAACCAATATTCCATTCAAAGTTGTCCAAATATGACCATGCAAAGTAACCTCCGAGTTTAACATCGTCATTACTGCCAAAACCAACTATCATTAGAAAAATCGATTACGATTATCAAAAATCTATATATTAGTATCTTGGAGATTATACTCACTTGAGAGATTCCAATGCTTTCCACATATGCTTTTGATAATAGTCTATTCTGAATTGATCCTTAAGTGCATCCGAAATAGGTTGAGTTTCGTTATTAGCATTGTCAACCCCTAAATTTGTGTATTAAAAATTTTTAAATGATCAGACTAAAATAGAACTTTAATTCACAGGCTAGCATTCTTATCAAAGAAAAGTATTGACTACTTACCATTTTCAGTAATGTAAATTACAGGATCATCGTATTTGTTTTTGGTATAGTTTAAAAGACTTCGGATACCTTTTGGAAAAATGTAAAACCAGGGTGAGTAAGCTTGCAAATTTTAATTTTTATGTTAGAGATATCAATCATAAATGTATAATTCTCTCTTTCTTGTATTTTTACCAATTTATTTCCTTGTATGCTAACCTGTGGACCAATGAGATTACCATCATAATCAAAAGCTGCATAAAAAGACCATATATGTTATTAATTAACTTTTAAAAAAACAATAAATTTTCAATAAATATATAAAAGTTTACACACACATTTGCACATGAACATGACTATCAGTTTTGTGTCTGATATATTCTGGATCAACTGTATAATTGGGTTTTGCATAATATGAAGTGTAATATTGTAAGCCAATAAAATCATATGATTTTTTGAGCATCACTTTCTGTTTCATTAAATGTGAGCAATCTATCTCCAACTAAATTTTGAACTCTTTTTGGGTAATGACCATTGGTTAGAGGCTCCATCCACCTGAATATATATATATATATAAAATATATATATATGCATATTATTAAATACTTGTGCACGTAATAAAGACTCAGTTGCAACGTAATTTGGAAAAAAAAAACTTACAATCCAAACATGAAATAAAGAGCTGTTTCGGATGCTTCTATGTCAATTGCTCTATTGGAGAGAGGTTCAAACCAAAAGGTAAAAAGTGTTATCCCGATCTTTTCATCTTCGTTTTTCTGCACAGTCAATATAACTCAAATATACAAACATTTATACTTGAAAAAAAATGAAGTAATAAATTATACACACACAGATATCTTGTACTTTTCTCGATATACTTGTACAGCTATAGCATGAGAAAGGAGCATATGATGTGCAACTACGTAAGGTTCAGTGGCTGAGTTTCCAGCAAGACATAGAGGATTCACCCAAGCCGAGCATCTACCAAGGGCAAAAACTCCATCATCATAGGCAAATCCACTAAGAGTCCATGGTTCATTGAAAGTCATCCAATATTTCACACGGTCACCAAATTCATCAAAGAGAAGATCCACATAATCACGATAATCATCCCTATATTTTATACAACCATTTAATAAGATATTTTATTAGTTAGATGAAAATATTATTGTTGAAAGAGAAATTTTGACCTTCTAATATTTTGAAAATCTAATATGAAGTTGTATTCTTACACAATATTAGGGCTTAAAAAGCCACCATATTTGTCCTCTAAGGCTTGAGGAGTATCCCAATGAAAAATTGTAACAAAAGGTCTTAGGTCTGCATTTTGCAACAAAATAAGTTAGCTATTTGGTGTATTTTCTAACTTCACGAAGGAATTAGCTAGAAGATAAAGTTCCTTCATTATTTTTGAAAAAATAATAAAGGAATTAGATGACAATATTGTTAGCTACTTGATTAGTTTCCCTTGTTCAAATTTTCCAATAATAAAAGTTTAATGTTTTGTGGTTTTAACATGGTAAAAAGAAAAAAAAAAAAAAAGCCTACAATTTTACTATTTTGAATATGTTTTCTAAATATCAAAGATGGAAAAGTTCTAATCGTTAGATTGATTTTTTCTTAAAAGAAAGAAAGATAATTATCACCATTTTTTATAATTTCATCCATAACGCTATTGTAAAAGTCAATCCCTTGCTGGTTCACTCCTTCACGTCTCCTTCCACCTGAATATTCAAAATTTAAAAAGGAAAAATAAAAATTATTAATATATAATGTTGAAAAAATTGAAGCCAACACATTTTTAAAAGTTTAAAACATTGATTAGGTACTTACTAGGTATAACTCTAGGCCATGAAATGGAGAATCTGAAAGCATCAAAACCCATGTTTTTCACATTTTTTATATCTTCCTGTAACCTCAATTCATAAATCTTGTTAAATTTTATTATTGACAGTAAACAAGGACTTTGTAGGAAAAGAAAAAGATTTAAAAAAAAAAGTTTTGACTATTATACTCGGAAGTGATGGTAGAAATCAACTGCAACATCTCCATTGCTGTGATCTAATATCCTCTCTGCAATCAAAAAGATTATATAGAAATAAGTAACATTTTGCATATATGTGGAAAATTAGAAGATGTTTTGAGTGCAGTAAAAAATAATGCACTTCATATTCACAAAATTTCAATTATTTCTTAGAATATGGACCATTAGTCCTATAGGCATGTGAGAGAAGGAGCATCTGTTTCATGAGCACTCAATAATTTCATTCCTTCTCTTTATATATAAGGATTTTAGAGATTAAATAATTTACTCATATACACACAAAGATACTGGAGTCTCATGCGTAAATGTGTCCCAGACACTAGGTCCTCTGCCTGATATGTTTGCTGCACCTTCAATCTGAATGCCACAAAGAAGAGAAGTTAAATAATAGTTAGTGAAGAAACACTTGGAATCTTTAGTACTTTATGTTCATCCTTTAAGATTTTCTATTCTTTTCTTTTTGTTTTTATAAAGTGAGAATTTATGAAGAAAAATTATGAAAAAGTTCTTAGACATCTATCAATTAATTAATTGTTTCTCATTCCAGCTAGAAGTTTTAGTTGGAATAACCGTTTCACTGTATAATTTTTCCAAAATTAGGCAGAAAAGGCCAAGTGAAAAAACATAGAATTAGATAAAATATGAAGTTAAAAACGTGAAGATTGAAGAACTTTCATTCTAGTGAAAAAGAGATTTTGGGAGACCACAAAACTGCTACGATCCCAGAATAAAAGCTTATACCTGGTAAGCAGAAGTGGCAGTCCCAAAAATAAAGCCTTCTGGAAAATAACTACGGCTAAAATCTGCAGGGATATCATCATCATCATCATCATCATCATCTGCCATTGCTGGCTTAGTATGAGCTAACAAGCTCATGAAGAAGATGAGAATCCCTAACAGCAGAAGAGAGTGTTTAGTAGCCAAAGCCATAATTTATGGTATTGAGATTTCAAGTGCCCCTGTGGATTTCACTTCTTTGGCAGTGCCTCCTTTATATAGAAGTTCATGCAATGGCATGAAATTGTAAATTTGTCCACGTGATGATTTGCATGCATGGCTGCTGCGTCTAATTAATGTCTATAATAGCATTAAAATAAGCCAAAGATTCCTCGATATAAGCCAAAGTAAGGTTTCTTCGTGCCATGCAACTTTCTTACTTTACAGAAACGAATATATTTTAAAACGTAATTTGATTGAAATTTAGATGATTTTTTAGAACTAATTTTAACTTTTAGATTGATTTTTATTTCTGTCCAAATAATTAATTAATTTGTTATGTGTCAAAGCTATATAACATTCAATCAAATCAATTCCCACTATTTATTAAACAGTATAAATATATATATTTATATATATAATTTATTTTCATCCAATATCTATAAATAAATCTAGTGAAAAACATGTTTAATTTAATTGCTGTATAGCTAATAACAGTTAGTGGTTGAAGGTAAAATATTTAATATTGACGATTAATAATTTATTTTATTGTATATATAAAAGAGAGGGAGTTGAACTTGTCTCTCAAATTCAACATACATGAGATTACCAATGAATTATATACCGCTGCATTGATGACTAACAATTAAAATTTCAAAAGCTAACAACTAAAAATTTTATCTTTCAACTTTATAATTAGAATTCTGATTTTTGACAAGTTATTTCAATAGTTTTATGTTTAAAAAAGGCTTAAATAAAATTAAGAGTCTAAAAATCAAAAGTTAATACAAAAACCCAATAAAATGATCACTTAACTTTTGTCCAGACATCGATAAATGTGGGCAGACTTAACCTTTCACCTAATAATTAAACAGTAAACTTACCTTTCACCCAACTAGTGGTGTCTCAAAGCCATAAATGCTGGCAGAGTCTCATGACATTAAAGCCAAAGCAAGATTCCATCAACTTTTTTTTAGAAATAAATTTAATATAATTGAACTTCAAACAATTTTTTAGACCTAATTTAAACTTCTAGATAAGTTTACTTTGCAAATATAATAAGTTATACCGAAAATTAAGAATGGATGAATCTATCAAATTTCAACTATTTTTATATTGTAACTCCAGGAACCATATAACTGTTGATAATTTACAAATAAGAGGTTGGACATTTTCTTGTGGCTAGATAAAACTAAATTTGTCAAACCTTTGTTGTAGTTTTCGTAAAGCTAAAATCGACTAATTAATATGTTAAAAGAAAAAATTCTACAAAATTTGTTCACTGAGTATAAGTCTATGTGTTTATTAAAAAAAAATACTTTAATTATTCATCAATTATCTTTAAGTTTTGATAGTCTTAGGATAAAATTTTTGAAACAACAATATTAGCAAGGCATAGGTAGAAGTATATAGTAAAATGAAATGAAAAAAAAAAAAAATTAGATAATGGAAGCCAACACTTAAAAATAGGTGATAAAATCGATATGGTGCAAATGAAAACCGACAGACAAAAATGAAGTTATGAATTGTTTCTTAAAAGTTTCGGTTTTCGTAATGAGCGATAGACACAATAATGAAGCAATTATATCGTAGGAGCCAAAATCTTAAATGGCTAGGTGGTCGTATTCTTTAGATAACTCCTTTATCTAATTATCTTTTCTTTTTATTGAATATTATTGTTATTATGGAAAGGGCAACCGTAATGCATGCATGCCTTAAAAAAAGAGAGGTTAGATTCTAATGTAATGCTGATTTTGATCAATTCAATTTGGAAGATTTTTAGCTAAAACTCATTAAAAAAGTTTAGAAGGTTTGAAAATAGCACTTTTTGTCAATTAAGAGTAGTTTAGTTGATATATATATATAAAGTGTGTTGAATCTTTTTATTTATCTATTTTGATATTTATTATATCTATGGTGAGAAAGAGAGTGTCACTTTCCTCAAAATAATCGATAATTATTATCTGTCATTAAATTTTTATTAAATTAAAAAATATTATATTTCTTAAAAATGTATTAATTTTTTGCTATATATTTATTATATGTTTTATTATTAATTTATTTAACTAGCTAGTATAACTAACACATAATTAATAATAGATAAGATTACTTACAAGTCATTATCTCCCCAATAAGAAATTCAAATTACTATATATAGTCTTTGATTATTAATTTATAATAAATTCTTGAAATACTGTTCATAATAATCTACAATATTTTTAAAAAAAAAAAGATGGATTGATTTTTTAATACAAATTATCTTCTGTAATCAATGTGACAAATTAAAGCTAGCTCTTGAGTCGATGCATATATTGCATTCTCCACAAGCTAAATCCATGTGAAAATTCAGAATAAAATTGTTGTGGAGTAAGTGCTAAGAAACTGTTTCATAACCCTTCAGTCGGTGGTAAAAAAATGTCATGTTGCTCTTGAGTCGATGTTCACATATTAACAATTTTCAACCATTTTTTTTAATTTTAATTTCCCCAATTATTTAACACACACACACATATATAGTTTCATTTTTAATAGACTTATAAATTATTTGGTTCATAAAATAAAAAATAATTATTATTTACTTTATTTTTAATAAATAGTTTTAACCCTTAGAAATCAAATGGTGCAAAATTGGAAGCTTCTCTCCCTTAATGCTAAAAGGAACATAATTGTCCTTTCAAAATAACGATACAATATCTATAATAAAATTTATTGTTTAAATTTAAAACATCATGATAAAATTATTTTCTCATAAAAATAATGCAATTTTAATATTTAATGAAATTTTGTTTTTAATAAATAAATTGGGAATTATATTAATTTAATTATTATATCTACAGGTAATTAATTATAGATGTAAACACTGTATAAAAAGAACCGTCAATAAAAAAAAATAAAAGAAAAAGAAAAGGATTGACAACATTTCGATATATTCTTCTTTCTTTTCATTCTAGCTCTTGAGTCAATGCAATATTGCATTCTTCACAAGCCAAATCCAGAAGAAAAATCAAAAGAAAATTGTTGAGTAAGTGGTAAAAGAACTGTCACATATATAACTCTTTGAGTGTATATATACATATATTGCATTCTTCTAGCCAAATTCATCATGTGGAAATTAATTCAGAAAAAAAAAATTAAACAATAATTGTGGAGTAAGTGGTAACAAATTAAACTGTCACATAACTCATAACTCTTGGGTCGAGATATATATATATATATATATATATATATATATATATATATATATATTTCTTATCACTTACTCCACATGAATATTATATATATATAATATTCATGTGGAGTAAGTGATAAGAAATTAAACATGTAATAAATATAAAAAATGATAATTTAGGAGATTTGGATTCGATCTATCCTATATAAAAACCAGTTTAATTAGCTGGACAAAAAGAAGAAGTAAAGAACACTCCCAATAAGAACTAAATTATACAATAAAAATCGAAAGAAAATCTCTTTTTAAGTAAGAAATTATATTGCTTTCAAAAGCCAGCCACTGTTCTGTGACCTGTGGACATCCATTTAGTGGATTTCTGATAATGAGCTTATCGACAATGTTTTAGACGCAATTGTTAATCTTTTCTTCATTAATAAGTTATTTGAAAAAATAATCGAGTCTAACTCATTTTAAAAAATTAGTTCAAAATGGATTGTTTAAGTCTTATATTATCAGAGCCAACTCTTATTTCGATATTGAACTATCTACAAATATTTAGTTCTACAAACTTCACTCTAATATTCATTACTAGACATATTTAAGGAGAGTATGTTTTCCCATATGGACCAGCTATAAGGCAAGAGTGCTAAATATAAAGATTTGAGAATCCTCATCTTTGAGCTTGCTATTGGGGTTGAGTTAAATCTAGCCCATTTTCTTTACATGGTATCAGAGTCAATCATTATCTCGATGTAGGGGATTGTATTGTTATCTCGATGTAGGGGATTGTATTGTACCACATCAACTGAGTATTAAGGCAAGAGTGCTAAGTATAAAGATTTGAACAATTCTCCCCCCTTAAACTAGTTTTTAAAGGTGAATTAGGCCTGACTATTTTCTCAAAACTCTTTTCATCAGAGTTTCTAATCTTACTAATCATCCACAATTTTGTGTGTGTGTTTTTTTTTTAAATCATTCATGTATATATTGAATACTATTAATTAGTATTTGAAGAAAAGATCATTTAAACAATACAACTTATATACATAAAAATATGATTGGGATGTTGGACTTGAGATAGCAATAAATGTATTTTAACTATTAACTATAATAAAATCAATATAAAATTCGCGTCACAATCAATAATCTGAATAAAATCATTGTTACGTAGAGCAGTTTTTACTACTCTACATGCTTGATTACAAGTATGGAGGTGTTTATGTTTTATTATTTCCAAATGCTTATATATTAGGTGTTAGTAATTCAGTTGTTCAATATGTAGTATTTTAATAGAATCTTCGATGTGTGCCTTTTTTGAGCCAATATGTGTGCATATTTATTTTCGGTAAAAAAATTATAGAATCTTTAATGAGGGGACTAAAATATTAGTGAAATTAAATATTAGAACTAGTAAATTCATTTTTAAAATTATGTGAATTGCATCAGTAATTTTCTTTATTTTTTCTTCTTAGGCAAAGTCGATATATTAAAATTAAATTTAAATTAAGTTGAGGCATGTAAAATTTAACATGACATATGAACTAAACTCAGGTCAACAGACCTCCTCAGTACACCCAGCCTATATATGCCATGCTAAGAGAAAAAAACTTGCCAAAGATATAGAAAGAGAAAACCCAGGAGACGAAAAACAAGCAAAAGACGTCTGAAGAGAGGGGGCAAAAAAATGCATCGCAGGTATAAATTAAAGGAAAGCAATGAAGTCTTCGAAGTGAGAGACCCCGGCTTTTGCAAGATGAACAGCTAGAGAATTAGCTTCCCAAAGAGTATGGACGAAGGGGAATTGAGGCAGAGAGGCAATCAAGTTGAAAATCTCATTAATGTAGTTGCTATGTCTCCAAGGCTTCGGCAAACTACCTTATGCCCAAGAGAGAGTGTTTTCAGAGTCAAATTCAAAAATAAGATTGTGAGTGATGGAATTGAAAGAAAAGTGTCGCTTGGTGATTAATAAGGCCTTATGAATTGCTCTAATTTCAGCTTCATTCGCATCTGTTATTCAACAAGAGAAAAATGCATTTGATGATCCAAATGAAACGCGAAGTAAATTTCCTAAAATTTTAAGAATTAAATAATAATTTTTGTAATTGATTAAAGTAATTTTGGATATTTTATTTATAATTAGTGATAATTTTTATCTAATTTTAATTAATATATAAGGACATAATTGTTGAACATTTAAATAAGATAATAAATTATTACAAATTAAAAATAGTGCACATAATTTTTTCATCAAATCTCAAATGACATTTTGCAAAATATATATATTTTTTTATTAATTATTTGGTGTTTCAATACTTCCCAAAATACTATAGGCTTCATTTAAAATAAATCATTTGCAAGAAAAGAATTTAAATGAATTCTCACACAAGCATGCATTTTTTTTATTTATTTAAAAATGAATTTTTTAAAATTAAAATAAATCGAATTCTTTCATTTCAAAAATAAAAATTAATCAAAAAGAAATTAATTGAATTAAATCCTTGTAAAATTCTAGATTCTAAATAAGGGGATAATGTCTAGCTATAGAATTGGGCTAAAGTGTAGAAATGACAACGGGGCATGGCGAAATGAAAGAGAAAATTTGTATTTTATAATCTTTTTTCATATAGGAGAATTTATATAAAATAATAAATTAATAATAAATAAGCATATATACGTTATTAAGTCTTAAAAAATACATAATTTTTTATTAAAAAATTTACTAATTATAGTTGTTTACATATGAATTTATTTACCATTCCATATAAAAAGTCTAAATGCAATAACCTCTCCACTAAGTTGACTCTACAATTATTTTAAAGTGGTGATGTTAAAAGTCACTATTGATGTGGCCCAACCGCAAGTGTACGGGTCGCACAATTAGTATAGATAAGATATTATTCATTCGAAGAATTGTGTTAATGATTGAATTTTTGATATAAAATTAACTAATTTTAGCCAAATTTAAACTAAAAAGTAATTAAAATAAGTGATTAAAAATTTAGTGATATAATAGGAAATTCAACTCAGAAATAATTTAAATGGGAAATTTAACTAAAATTGTAAGAAATTTACTTATGGGTGTCGAATCCACCGGAAATTAAATTAACTAAAATCACTAATTATGAAATATTTTCTACAGTAAGTGGTAAATCCAGGTCGAACCCTAGAGACTGAATTATTAAATTTCGTGCACTTGTGTAATAGAAAAAGAAACAAAGGTTGGGGGGTTAATTCACAATCCAAAGAAAAATTCAAAAATAAAAAATTTTCAAATTAAACAAACTTCAGTCCAAGGTAATTCGAATTCCAATGCATTGATTTGATCATAGACAAAAGAAATACAATTATATTAGTGGGTGTCGAATCCACTAGAAATTAAATTAACTGAAATTACCAATTATGAAATATTTTCTGTAGCAAGTGGTAAATCCAGGTCAAACCCTAGAGACTAAATTATTAAATTTTGTGCACTTATGTAATAGAAAACGAAACAAACAAAGATTTGGGTTGGGGAGGGGGGGTGTTTGTAACACAAAATGAGAAGAAATCAGAAATTCAAGAACTAAATATTAAAATCTCAATCTAGACAAACTTCAGTCCAAGGTAATTTGCATTCCAATGCATTGATTTGATCATAGACAAAAGAAATACAATTATCTCTTATTGAATACTTAACGTAGATTTACCAAACAGCAAGGTAAGCCCCTGACTTCCTTATACTCATCAATTCGAGCCCAGCACTCTTATTAACTCTAATTATTAACTAAGTTAGTATTAAGCAATCCTCATCAAATTAATAACTGCTTTAAGAAAAGGAAGTAGTTAAGCTGAACAATAATTTATGAAGCATAAATCATTTAATCCACCCTATTGTTTCCTTAGGTTATTATCGAAAACTGGGATCATAATCAATAAAACCTAACTGCTACTCTTGTTCAATCTTACACAACAATTATGGATTATGAAGATGAACTAGCAATTGATCTCATCAAACAATTAACTAATAGGTCTTTTTAGCAAATCATTCAATAGATCAAAGACAAAGAAATCAGAAAATAATAGATATTCAAAAAGACATAAATTAAATTAAGAACCTGGTCTCATAAATCACACATAAGAACTTGAATCCCTTGAACTGAATTAAAAACTTAGCCACTCATGTTCATGGCTTACAGAAAAAATAAAGAAGAACAAAGACGAAAATCTAAAAGACGAATGGAGAGGCTACTGAATTTGGATATGAAGGTGTTGGAGGCGTCCGAAAAATGGTCCTTTGAGTCTGCTGCTGCCTCTTCTATTTATAATAAATGGTCTAGGGTTAGGTTTTTAGAGTCTCTGTTAAAAACTGCAACTGGAGCAAAATCAGAAAACTGACTGTCGACGGATACACGGCCCGTGTATCACTACACGACCCAGGGCCGTGTAACTTACTGGAGCTAAATGGGCATGTTTCGTATTGGCACATAAAGTTACACGGGTCTCCAGGATTTGCACGGGTCAAGTTACACAGCTCGTGTACTTTGTTTCTTTCTCGGTTCTCTGGATTTCTTCTGGCAGAATGTTACACGGGTCCATAATTGTGCTTACATGACCCGTGTACTTTGTATCAATAATGCTTCTCAGTCCTTTGACCTATCCAAGCTTCCTTTCACACTTCTATGCTCTAGAACTTCACCAAAACCCTAAAAAATACAGCAAGAGTCAAATTAATGCAATTGCTAACAATTTCTCCATTTAACACAATTTTTTCAATAACTCTCTAAACATATGCCTAGATGATAAATATACTTAACCAATTGAATTAAACATAAAAACATACTAGAAACACTAGAAGTGATGGGAGTAAAATTAATAAATTATGCACTTATCAAATTCCCCCACACTTATTCTATGCTTGTCCTCAAGCATGACTTAAATTCTCAATTAACTTCACTTAGAAGTTCCTTAACTTCACCTTATCACAATATTTTCTAACAAAAGATTAAAAGTTTAAAAGAAGAGGCAAGTAAGGTAATAACCATCACAACAAATTTCATCAACACCATACCAATTTATCAAAAATTTTTCAACACAAAATAAAAGGCTTGAAATCAATTAAGCTCACACAATTAAAGTTCCATAAAATTTTAAATCAATACATACCAAAACACAAGACTAATTTATCAAGGCACAACAATTATAGCTATTTGCAAATCTTAGGGGAGATAGAAATGCCTTTTTTTTTTCTTTTGAAATTGGTACTTCTCTCTTGTCACAGTTATATATATATATTTTCAACCGTCACTTTCAGAAAAGTACCTTACTCATATCCTAGCTAGCTTATCCTAGCTAGCTTTTGGCCTGAGAATTGACATGGGGTTCATGAAGACCCCTGGTTAGTTTGCTTAACTTTCAAGTTCAATCTTTTATTTCCCCCAATTTATGCATCTACATAGTATAAAGTGCTCTGATAGATTAAATAAAGTTCTGAAATATGCATGACACTAGTTTAAAGCACACATAACTAATCATTTCACCATTAAATCAAGCCTAAATGATTTATACAGGAAAAAAAATTTGCTCTATGGTATGGAGAAGAGGGAAAATCCATCATTAAAGTTACTATTACCTTGCTTAAAATTTAAAAAATTCTATCTAAAATAGAAAAGTCATTTCAAGGACAAAGCACTTCTCTCCGAGAGTTAATATAGAATCATGAATCAAGCTTATGAGAACGATTTTTTTGTTTTTTTTTTTATTCAAAACTCCTCCCCCACACTTAAAACTTACATTGTCCCCAATGTAAAGCCTAAATGTAAAAGAAGAAAGAAAAAAATGCTAGAAAATAAAATAAAATAAGATAAGAGAAACAAAACAAATCTGATTGTGGCTAACAAGCCACCTATGGGTTGCCTCCCAAGAAGCGCTTTTGTTTATCGTCGTTAGCTCGACATGGAAAATCTCCTTAATCCTCATAAATTGGGTTACTCAATTTGAGCTCCTGCACTGTATGCTCCTGAAACCCTTCATAAAATGGTTTGAGTCTATGACCGTTGACCTTGAACACCTTATTAGTTCCTAAACTTTGAATTTCAACTACACCATAAGGAAACACATTAGTAACAATAAGGGTTCCAATCCAATGAGAATGCAACTTACCAGGCATCAGCTTCAATCGGGAATTGTACAATAAAACTTTTTGTCCAACCACAAATTGCTTCCTTAGAATTAGTTTGTCATGGAATGCCTTGGTCTTTTCATTATAGATCTTAGAGTTCTCATAAGCCTCAAGTCGAATTTCTTCTAATTCCTACAATTGTAATTTTCTTTCCACACCAGTAGTATCCAAATCCAAATTACAATGTTTAACAATCCAAGAAGCCTTATGTTCTAACTCAACAGGAAGGTGACACAACTTACCAAATACCAATCTGAAGGGGGACATACCTATGGGTGTCTTATAAGCAGTCCTATAAGCCCACAATGCATCATCAAGTCTAAGGCTCTAATTTTTTCTATTTGGCTTCACTGTTTTTTCCAAAATAGACTTGATCTCTCTATTAGACACCTCTGCTTGCCCACTTATTTGAGGATGATAAGGTGTAGATACTCTATGGAAAACACCATATCTCCTCAATAATGCCTCAACAGTTCTATTACAAAAATGTGTGCCCCGATCACTAATTAAAGCTCTAGGAACTCCAAACTTGCTAAAAATGTTTGACTTGATAAAACCTATGACAGCTTTAGAATCATCAATCCTGGTGGCTTTGGCTTCCACCCATTTCGAAACATAATCAACAGCAAGTAATATATAAACAAAGCCAGAAGAAGAAGGAAATGGACCCATAAAATCAATACCCCACACATCAAAAATCTCACAAACAAGTATTAGATTCTGAATCATCTCATTCCTACGGGTTAAACTTCCTGTTCTTTGACATTGTTCACAATTTTTGCAAATCAAATATGAATCACAAAATATAGTTGGCCAGTAAAAACCACAATCTAATATATTTCTACCGGTTCTCTTGGGTCCAAAATGACCTCCACATGCATAGGCGTGACAAAAAGTAAGAACAGATTGAATCTCATTATCAGGAACACATCTCCTAATAATTTGATCTGAATAAAATTTCCACAAATAAGGATCATCCCACACATAATACTTAGCCTCACTTTTCAATTTCTCTTTCTTAGCTCTACTCAAATCAAAAGGCACAACCTTAGTAGCCAAATAATTCACCAAATCAGCATACCAAGGGATCATACCTTGCAATTTAAATAACTGCTCATCAGGAAAAAGTTCCTGCAAAGGAAATGGATCTTCTTATGTCACTAACCTGCTCAAATGATCTGCTACCAAGTTCTCAGCTCCTTTCTTATCTTTGATTTGAAGATCAAATTCTTGTAGTAGAAGGATCCATCTAATCAACCTTGGTTTTGCTTCCTTCTTTGCCAAGAGATACTTCAACGCTGCATGATCAGAGAAGATAATTATTTTGGAACCAAGCAAATATGACCGAAATTTATCTAAAGCAAAAACTATAGCTAAAAACTCTTTTTCGATCGTAGAATAATTACGCTGAGCTGAATTGAGTGTTCTGGATGCATAATAAATCACATGAAAGAGCTTCCCAATACGCAGCCCTAAAACTGCTCCCACTGCATAATTACTCGCATCACACATAATTTCAAACGGTATAGTTCAATCAGGAGCCTGGATAATAAGGGGTAATGTCAATACAGATTTTAATTTGTCAAAAGCCTCCTTGCACTCTTCACTGAACTCAAAAGAGACATATTTTTGTAAGAGTCTAGACAAAGGCAATGCTATTTTAAAGAAATCCTTAATGAACCTACGATAGAAACCTGTATGACCAAGAAAAGAGCGTACTACCCTTACAATTGTGGGGTAGGGTAAGTTCACAATTAAATCAATTTTTTATTTATTCACCTCAATACCCCTATTAGAGATAATATGACCCAAAACAATCCCCTATTCCACCATAAAATAACACTTCTCATAATTCAAAACAAGATTTTTCTCAATGCATCTCTCAAGAACAGAATTTAAATGATGTAAACATGCATCAAATGAATCACCATACACAGTAAAATCATCCATGAATACCTCAATGCATGTATCAATGTAATCTGAAAATATGCTCATCATGCATCTCTGAAATGTGGCAGGTGCATTACAAAGCCCGAAGGACATCCTTCTAAAAGCAAAAGTTCCAAAAGGACAAGTGAAGGTAGTCTTCTCTTGATCTTCTGGTGCAATCGCAATTTGATTATATCCAGAAAAGCCATCGAGAAAACAGAAATAAGACTTACCTGCTAACCGCTCAAGCATCTGATCAATGAATGGTAGTGGGAAGTGGTCCTTCCTTATTGTTGAATTCAGCTTGCGGTAGTCTATGAACATTCGCCATCCACTCTGAATCCTTATTGGGACAAGTTCATTATCTTGATTTGCTACCACAGTGACTCTTGACTTTTTTGGCACTACTTGGACTGGACTTACCCATTTTCTGTCTGAAATTGGGTAAATAAATTGTAACACCCTAGGCAAATCCCACATCGGCAAAACAGGAGAGAGATGCTAGGTTTATAAGTTGGCAGCTCGTAACCCCTAGTGACGCGTTTTAAAACTGTGAGGGCTTCGACCCAGAGCAGACAATATCACTAGTGGGTCGGGCCGTTACATATTTGGTATCAGAGCTGGACTCCCTCTAGTATGGTGTGTGGTGCGAGGATGCACCAGGTGGAAGCTGGTGGGCTTGTCACGACCCAGGGGTGGGGTTGGGACGTGCTTGTTCAACCAGCTACACACTAGGGTGGAAACTTCGTGTCCCACATCGGAAAAACGAAGAAAAGATTTGGGCCATATATGTGGGAGCCTTCCTCACCTGGTCAGCGCGCTTTTGGGAATGAAACCTCTCAAGGGACAAATATGTGAGGCCCATGGGCCAAAGCAAACAATACTAACTGGAGAAGGATCGGGCTATTGCATTTATTGGTATCAGAGCAAAGGTTTAGGCGTTCATAGGCATAGGCCCAAAGCGGACAATATCACTAGTGGGCCGGGCCGTTAAGCGTGGTGGGCCCATAACCCACAGGTCCCAGGATCGAAACCTGGCTCTGATACCACAAATGTAACGGCCCAGCCCACTAGTGATATTGTCCGCTCTGGGCCGAAGCCCTCACGGTTTTAAAACGCGTCAATAGGGGTTAGGAACCTCCATCTTATGAACCCAGCATCTCTCCCGTGTTTTGTCGATGTGGGATTTGCCTAGGGTGTTACAGAATTTGGGCATGGATTCTTCATGGAAAATGGGCTATTTTGGGTCTAGTTTCACCTCCAATTGGCCTCATACCAATTGGGGTCACACAATTTCATTTATTGCCTAAATTGTACACTGCCCTCAACAAACACAACCTGCAGAAAATTAACACTTCCAAAACTTAATCTTCTCCAACTTCCTTACTTCAATTTGCATGCAATACACTTCTATAAGCAACAATCTCATCCCAATTAGGTCAAATTTCAAGCATTTACACAAAATCTCCAAGTCATGTACACAAACCCTAATTTCCAAGTTTCAAACTCAATCAATTCAATCCCTTTTCACTTCTCATACATATAATCATATCAATCATCATCTCTAAACTCATTTACATTATTTGAACACAATAAAGCCCAATACATTTCATGGCTGCCAAAATTTGGAGACATCATGGGTTCATGAATTTCTTGTTAATTTCTTGAAATTTCCATTTATCTCAAGTCACTTTCAAGTATTAAAGAAGAAGGAAGGGAGAAAAGCACTAACCTCTTATGACCCAACTTGAAAATTTTCCCAAAACTTCAACTTTTCTTCTCCCTATGGGTACCTAAAGCTTCCTTATAATGTGGGCTAAATTTTTAATAAAGGGGACCATGGGTTTTGGTGGATAAATGAAGAGAAACTCAAGCTCAAAGCTTGAGCAAAAATGGTGGAGGGGGGAGAACATGGAGACGGCAAGGAGAGAGAGAAGAGGAAATGAAGAAGACTTGTGGTTGGTGAATTTTTGTCTCTTGTGTCTTATATATATATATTCTATAATTATTGTACTTTATTTTTTTTTAAATGCCATAAGTCTATTTCCTTTCTTTTCTTTTCTTTCCTTTTCTTTTCTTTTCTTCTTCTTTCTCTTCTCATTTTCCAAATTCAAATTCATAAATTTAATTTATGTTAATTATTTTATTTCCTACTTTTAATTTGACATTTAAGTCAAAATTCACCTTTATGGGTAAAATGACCAAAATGCCTTTCATGGTGCTCATCGGGTTATTTTTATTATTTTATATTAATTTATAAATTCTCTAAACTTTAATTTATTTTTCTCAAAATTTTTTTTCTATATTTTTTTTAATATTTATTTCATTAATTTATGTCTCCTCACTATAGTTTAAGTGTAGTTCCAGACATCCTGACTGTCCGAACAGACATTAGTCGTCGGAACAGTAAAATGTACGGACTACTTACGGTGAGGGCGTTACAATTCTTCCCCTCTAAATAAAATTTCGTCCTCGAAATTTACACAGTGTAATTAATCGAGGGACCGCTATCTCCTTGTCTTTTCACCTTTTTGTGTTATAATACTTTACTTTTTTTTATACTAATTAATAAATTCTCTAAATTTTATTTTATTTCTCAAAATTTTTCCTATATTTTTTTTTAATATTTATTTCATTAATTTATGCCTCATCACTATAGTTTAAGTATAGTTCCAGACATTTTAACTGTTCGAACAGACATTAGTTGTCGAAACAGTAAAATGTATGGACTACCTACGGTGTGGGCATTACAATAAATTAAAATAAAAAATAAAAAGAAAAAAAGAAAAAAATCTCTATAGAAACTCACCTGCCTCGTCCCTCCCTAGATAGGGGAAGTCCCTGGAGATCGGGGTCCGCCCCTGACTCGCCCTTTACTATTTTTAAAATGTGGCACAATTCAATTGAGCAATTCATAGTCCAGCGTTTTTTTTTATTGGTACATCAGGAAATCTCCTGCTCATTTTATGATTCACAAAAATTAATTCCTTTTAAATTCATGACTGTCTCTCTCAACAATATCTTCTCTAAGAATCTAATTTGAGTTTTTACTTAGGAGCTCAGGCCTTACCACTGCAGCTAATACTTGTTGGTATAGTCCAGTAATTTTAATCATATTTATTAGATATATAAAATTATTCTTTAGAACTCCACTAAACTTTTAAATGGAGTAGTTTCCTAATATGATATTAGAATCTCTAAATTAAAAGGTCTAGAATTATCTCTATTTATTTAATTAAATGTTTCAGCACAAACAAAATAAGCTTGTGCTTGTTCATGTTTTAAGCTAGTGGTTGTTCCCATGTAAAATAAATAGAATTTATGTGTTTATATCTTGAGTCAATAACAAATTAGATTCAAGTAAATTTGGTTTGATTTATCATCACTGGCTTGATAAAAGACTTTGAAACACAAATTTAGCTAGCCACGGAGGAATGCTGCACATCCAGATAAACAATCTAAATTTCTAAACTTCAAGAAACCCATCATTTGAGCTTATTTAACCACTTAGAAGGATATAATATTACGAGACAACAAAAGTAACACAGAGATCATAGAAAAAGTTCTAAAATTTTTCAGAGCGTAAGCGTGTAACTCAAATTGTTAAAGATGAATTGAAGATTACAAGAGTAGCTGCTGCCCATGATGAACCATTTTCAATTGAAAAAGGAACTAATTGAATGATACATGTTTGGTTCACCGATCTTGATCTCAGCAATTCAGTGAGCAATCTTAAGTTTCCACTCTTAATTAAAACTTTGCCCATTGCAGGCTGCAGCACTCTAATTCAGATGATTCTGAAGAGTGATTAGATTTTTTTTCCTTCATGTATTTGGTCGATTAGAAGAATGAAATTGTAAATTACCATCATCAAATTCAGAGCTAAAAAGCTCTTACCTTCAGAATTCCCAATTCCTAGAAAAGTTTTCTGCGGTTGACAATGTCCCACATTAGATTGCGGTGGAGAAACAGAACAAGCGTGGAGTATTTTGTTGGTTCTGATGGTAGTGGGAAAATCGCGGCTGCCAGTGGTAGTGACAACGCCGATGAGGAAGGCAGCTTGCAGCGCCATGCCAGGAAGTCAGAGAGAGGAACATAGTAAGGGTCTGTTTGGATGGGGTAAGTAAAGTGTAAATAATGGAATGGTAAGAAAGAGTAAGAAAGGGGAAGAATAAGGAGGATTATAATAAAAAAATCTCATTTTTGGGAAGGAATAAATTAATAAAAAGGTAAGGGAAGATAATGTATATTCTTTATGTTTCAGAAGAGGTAAATGAGAGAGAAATTTAAGGATTATATAAATAAAAATCTTCATAATTCTCAATCTTTCCCTCCTTATCTCTCTTTACACCTTAAATTGGGGTGTAACAAAAATTAGAATTTGAGGAGTAAGAGAGGGTAAGGTTTATCCTTGCTTATCATTGCCCTCTATTAACTCGCCTCTTTCTAAATAAGGGTAAAATAATTACTGATCCTCCTTATCTTTATTTAGCCCTCCCTCACCCTCATCCAAATAGACCCTATGAAATCAGGATCCATTTATTTTAACTATTAGTATATCTTATAGAAAAAAATTTTCTTTTTATAAAGGAAAAAGTTACGAAATTATTAAATAATAATATTTAGAAGTTAATTTTTAATTTCAATACTTAATTTAAAAAGTAAATACATAAACATTAAGTCAATAGAAATTTATAAAATCAATTCGAATAGTGAGTAACTAAATTGACGGTGATTATGTAGTGATGTGGCTTGAATTTTGAATGTATTTTTATGAACTCAAATTTTCATCTGACTTGAAAAGTCTACATTGTGTTCTAAATGAAATATTTTATGAGATTAATAGTGGCTTATTTTGGCAGTGTTATGAGAGTTGGCATCAATATATTAGAGTTAGGATTTAAAGAGTTTTGTATGATTATATTCTGTGCTTTTCATCATAGTGAAATCTTTCTTTTGTGTCTTCTCTGTGAACATAAATTTTACAGCTAAATTACGTAAATTTTGTGTCTATTTTTTTTTCTTTCTTTCTTTCTCTATCTTGTAATTGTTTCACTATGTGTATGCCTGTTACAACAAATTTAAAATGATATAACTTTTTATTTATACAAAAATATTGCGTTAGTTTATACATGTAAAGATTAAATCTTTTCTTTGAATAACATAATTAAACTCTGATTGAAGGAAATATGCTATACAACTTAATATTTTCATACACTAACATCAAAAAAGATAATGACATTAATTAAGATAACAAAGTGAAGAAGATGTAATTTTATTAATGTGAAACCTCAATAATCCAATTGACAGTATACATTCAGTTTAAATAAAAAGAATAATAACAGAGGTTGCTGAAAAAGAGGAGAAAAATAATGAAGACTATCACTTGGAAGGGAACGAATTACCCAAAGAATCTCAACCACAAAGACTCATTCAAATATACAATATTTACAGAATTCACCTTATCACTCCTTTACTCAAGCCTAAAAACACGACATCCTTATTTCTCCTGAGAGGCGGACTCGTCCTTATTACTCCTTGAGTTAATATCCCCCCTCAAACTATGTCCAGGGTGGAGACATAGTTTGCGTCGAAATTGTGCTAGGCGAGCCTTTGTCATGGACTTCGTAAATATATCAAGATTTGATATCTTTGAGGAATGTATCTTGTGATCAAAACCCCTTGAGCAACACGCTCTCTAACATAGTGATAGTCAAGAGCAACATGCTTACGCGTGAATGTAATCTTGGATTGACTATTAAATGTAGTGCACTAAGATTATCACCATATAAAATAGGCGCTTGGGATAGATTTGCAAGTCCCTGTAAGAGATATCCAAGCCAAGTAAGCTCAGTGCAGATGTGAGCCATGGAACGATACTCGGCCTCGGTGCTAGAAACGCGCATAGCGATGTGTTGTTTCTTGGCACACCAGAAATGATATTGCAACCAAGAAAAGTACAGTAGCCTGTAGTAGACCGTCGTGTGGTTGGACATCCGGCCCAGTCTGCATCAGAAAATGCACTAAGAACAAGTGAGGTATCTTTTTTAAAAAATAAGCCAAAATGTATTGTTCCTTTGAGATATCGTAATATACGACGAACATATTTTAAGTGAGACAAAGTTGGACTGTGCATGAATTGAGAAATATAGTTGACACTATAGGACAAATCCGGTCGGGTTAGTGTCAAATACTGTAACGAACCCACAAGCCCTCGAAAGAAGGTGGGATCAGCTACTGGTGTCGGGTCTGTAACAGCATCGTGTCGCTGAACAAGTGGAGTGGGCATCGGTTGACAATCCACCATCTGAGCTCTTTCCAAAATTGAATAGGCATAACGGGTTTGATTCAATTGTAACCCAGAGTCAGTCGATTGAATTTGAATGCCTAGAAAATGATGCAATGGCCCAAGGTCTTTCATGGAAAACTCCTTGCTTAAGACACGCAAAAATTACGAACTAGAGCCATAGACGATCCTGTTAACAACATATCATCCACGTAAATTAATAAAAACAATACAACTGTCGATGTATGCATGACAAACAAGGATGGATCATCTTAACTGCAAAAAAAACCATAATCAATTAAAAACATACTCAACCTATTAAACCAGGCTCTCGGAGCCTGTTTTAAACCATACAATGCTCGCTGTAATTTGCAAACATGATTAGGATAATTAGGATCTTTCATTCCAGGTGGCTGATCCATATATAAATCTTCTGTTATAAATCCATGCAAAAATGCATTTTTCACGTCTAATTGGCGAATTGGCCAATTTTTCACTAAAGCCACAGAAAGAACTAAGCGTATGGTTCCTGGTTTAATAACAGGGGAGTAGGTTTCTGTGTAATCAACACCATCTAGTTGATGAAACCCCTTGGCAACTAGTCTAGCTTTCAATCTATCCAAATGCCCATCAGAATTTATTTTAGCTTTAAAAACCCACTTACACCCTATTATATTTACATGCGCTGGTCTAGGAACAAGTTCCCAAGTGTGGTTTGACTGTAAAGCTTGATACTCCTCTATCATAGCCTGTTTCCAACCTGGATGTGCAAGAGCACTCTTAACAGTTTTAGGCTCAGGAGGTATATCAGGAGATATAGACACATGTAAAGCATACTTTGGGTTTGGCTTAACTATTCCGGACTGTGACCTGGTGACCATCGAATGTCGAGGCTGCAATGCTTCGTCCTGAACTTGTTCACCGATATTTCAGCCAAAGATGACGCAGACTTCGTGAAGCAACTCTTCTTGATCCGTATGAACGTTGGTAGACTGATTACAGTACCATCAATCATAGAAGTACCAGGTACATGAGTATTAGTTGGAGATGACAAAAACACCGAGTCTGATTCAATTGCAGCAACTTGTTTACCAACAACGTCCTCTGCTGCTAAGGAATTTTGAACTGTGTCTTCAACTCTATTTGACAAAAACAATGGAGGTGGAGGCAATTGCTCTGCTCACTGTTCTAGATGCATCCCGTCATCTTGAACGATCGTGAGTGTGAATGATGAGTCGCTAGTGGAGACTCACTTGTAGGATCGTCTGCTTCATGATCTCCTATAGTCCGATTGTCATGTGTTCTTTGGTATAGGAACCGGTAATATATCTGGACTCGCACTTTCTTGAACTTAGTGGAAAATCAAGAATCTCGTGGATGGTAACCAAGAATCCATAAGCTTGTCAACAAACATTTTATTAGGAGATGCAGATTTATACGGAAAAACATTTTCATCAAAGCTCACATGTCGAGATATTATTATTTTCTTAGTTTTGGGATTGAAACATTTGTAACCTTTGTGTTTTTCACTATACCCTATAAAAACACATAAACAAGACTTAGGATCAAACTTATGACCTCTTGTGTCCCATATATATGGAAAACACTTAGAACCAAAGACACGTAGGTAGCTATAATCAAAATGAGTTCCATGCAATTTAAAATATGGTGTTTCATTCCTAGCAGAAGTAGGCAACCTATTTATTAAAAAAACAGCAGTTTGAAAAGCATCGACCCACATAGACAATGGCACATGACTATGATACATCATCGTCAATCCTAATTCACGAATAAAACGGTGTCGTCGTTCGACAGCACCTGTTTGCTCGGGTGTATGAGGACACGACACTTGATGTTTAATACCTTGTGAAAGAAAATGTGAAGATAAAGCATTATTCAAGAACTCACCTCCTCCATCGGAATGGAAAACCTTGATGGTCTTCCCAAATTGTCTTAGCACAAACTGTTCAAAAGCTTTATAAGCAACAAAGAAATCCGATTTTTTCTTTAGTGGTATAAGCCAAGAGTATTTAGAATAGTCATCTACCAAGCAAGCATAATATTTAAATTTGGCAAAAGATAAAACAGGGGCTGGTCCCCATAAATCACAATGAACTTTTTCAAATACAGTGGTACTTTTATTGGAAGACAAACTAAATGGAAATTTGCTCAATTTGCCTAATTGGCAGCTATCACATAAAAATTTAGAATGCAAGGAACCTTTAACATCAATAAGGTTCTTATTAAACAAAATAGAAATCAGAAGGTTGAGGGTGTCCTAATCGTTGATGCCATATGTCCGCTGTTCGGACATAAATCGATTGGAAAAATATGCTTTCGGATTCCCTGACAAGATATAAAGGTTATTTTTCCGTGGCCCTTGTAGCAGTACCTGTCCCGTCTGTCGATCCTTAACAGAAATAGAAACATTAGAAAATTCACAATTCACAGGATAATCATCTGTTAATTGGCCTACAGAAAGTAAATTCTTTTTTAGAGCAGGAACAGAAAAGACATTTGAAAGTGATAATTTTTGCTTCTGTTCTATAGACGTCATTCCAACACCATCGATGGATAGAAACGTTCCATCGCCGATGGTTATGGAATCAGGTCCATAATAGTCAGTAAGTTTATGGAATAGATTTTTGTTACCTGTCATATGATTCGATGCACCAGAGTCTGCAACCCAGTCAGTATCTATAACATCAGTATCCAATGTGAGTGCCGAAAGAGCTTGAGCAGGGCTGCTTTGTTTTTCTTGTGGAATCCACCAGCAAATCTTCGCGATGTGACCATCTCTGTTGCAGTATTGACACACTTCGTTCTTATACAGCTCTCGTTCAGCTGGTGTCATTCTTCTACGACCAGCCGGGGGAGGTCGCCGTTGGGAAGAATACGACTCTTTGTTTGGAAAAGGGTTTTGCGTTTGCTGGGCTTGAAAACCACGCCCTTGGGAATTAAATCTAGGACGCCGATTCGAGGAATTACTGGATGAATTCTGTTGATTTCCATAAAAAGCCACATGCGAAATTTGATCAAGACCAGATTCGTTCTGTGTGGAAAACCACACTCGTCGCTGGTCTAAATTCTTAAGTTGAGAGACCAGTTCATTAAAATTGGGTCGCGGTGGTTTAAGCATCGTCGTAGTAAACGTTTCGTACTGGGGTCCCAGACTGGTAAGGAGACAAAAGACTTTTTCTTCATCGGGTACTTTTTTCCCGATAGCGGCTAAACTGTCGCAGAGTTCTTTAAACAAACGCAGATGTTCAGTGATGGACCGATTTTCATCTTTGCGAAAATAGGTCAATTGCTGTCTGAGGGTAAATTCCCTCTCTTGAGAATCTTGTGCATATGCATCTTTTAATGCACTCCAAACAGTATGAACTGTTTCTAGTCCGATGACAAGTCCGAGTGATTCCTCACTAAGGGTGCCATAGATCCACCCACGAAGTAATCTATCAGACTTTTGCCACGCCTTGAAGATGTCTGATTCTTTGTGGTTGATAGTTTTCGGGAATTGGATTGGGAGGGGTAACGAATTTCTGATCTTCAGGAAAGCCATTAACCAAATGATCCGACAATTCCTGACTTTCAGCTAAACTCAAAAGTTGTTCTCTCCACAGAGGATAGTTTGATTGTTTGAGCTTTAAGGTAACAAAATTGGCTACATTCAGAGAAGAAGCCATGGTGAGCAGATCGTTGAGGCTCTGATACCAAGATAACAAAGTGAAGAAGATGTAATTTTATTAATGTGAAACCTCAATAATCCAATTGACAGTATACATTCAGTTTAAATAAAAAGAATAATAACAGAGGTTGCTGAAAAAGAGGAGAAAAATAATGAAGACTATCACTTGGAAGGGAACGAATTACCCAAAGAATCTCAACCACAAAGACTCATTCAAATATACAATATTTACAGAATTCACCTTATCACTCCTTTACTCAAGCCTAAAAACACGACATCCTTATTTCTCCTGAGAGGCGGACTCGTCCTTATTACTCCTTGAGTTAATAAATTAGAAACACAACTCAAAAGGATACAAACTTTTATTTCAAAGATAGTATAACAACACAACATAAGCTTGAAATTCCTATAGGAAACACAACATCACCATAAGACAAGCTAGGTCACTGGAGCTGAGAGTAGCCCGATGATATAACTCAATCTGTCCAATTTGAAAGCATATAGTCTTATTATTGTTTTCCTATTAAGAGTTGCATAATACTAATAAAAGAAAACTATATTCTTCCATGTTTTAAACAAATAGTTTTTCGATAATAAAAAAAATTTATTGCTAAATTTATGACTCAAAATTCTAGTTGATTTAGAATACACTTTTTCCTAATTTAAGTAGATAAATATTCCTAGAGAGGATGGAGGAATATTTCCTATATAAAGTAGAACTTGAATGGGATTCCTAAGTAGATTAGGATTGAAGGGATTAACAATGGTGGAAAGGTTATTTGGCTTTATCCATGGAGAGTGACTTTACCTATACAAGGAGTGGCCTTCAACCTATGGAGTGAATGACTTTGCTCATTGTTGAGAATTTGACTTTTTCCATTAATGAAGGGCTCTTGCCCATTGCAATCAGAGAGAGACTTTGGCCTAAGGTTTGTAGTCCTATGAAGAAAAAGAAGCTTTGACCTAAGGTGGAGAAGGGAATAGTCCAAGTGCAAGTGACTATTATTCATTATAGTTGAAAACCACTTTTGTGGTGTAGCAATTAAAGTAGTAAATATATTAGGTTACGTATAGATGAGACCGAAAGGACTAAATAATATATTTATTATGAGCAGTTTGATGTGAGGGTTCTCTTGAGTATATTTGATATATGAATGGTATAGCTTTGAGTTTGTAACGATGATTTATTTATAGTGGAAGATGGCATGCCCATGGATATAATTCTATGTTAAAAAGATGAGCCACATAAATATTGATATTTTGTGTATTTACTTTATTTCTTTATAATTTATATGCTTCTGTAGTACACAACAAGTGATATCAGAGCTTGGGAATGATCTTAGTGAGTTTGGTTGAAAGTGGAGTTGCTGTGACATGTAGAAGTTGTACACGTAAAATGAAAGATGCAAGCTCAAGGAAGTGAAAAGTTGAAATTAAGGTGGAGTTCTTGATGCAAAATCAAGAAAATTGATGACGCGAAAATTTCTTTGAAGAAAGAAGTAAGATACACCTAGGATGAAAATTGAAGATTTGAAGGGATCAAACTTAAGCAATCCTAGTTGATTTGAAATATTTTTTTCTTAATTTGAGTAGGATAAATATTTCTTGATAGCATTGAGGAATATTTCTTATACAAAGTAAAACTCCTATATTAGTGTTATTCCTAAATTGAGCGTGATTCCTAAGTAGATTAAAATTGAGAGGATTAACACTACAAATAGGAGAATAGTGGATAAGTTATTTTATTTTGTTCATAGAGAGTGGCTTTTCCTATAGAAGTAGTGGCGTTCTGCCTATGGAGTGAATAACTTTGTCAATTGCTAAGGATTTAACTTTGTCCATTGACGAGAGGCTCCATGAAGGGAGAGAGACTTCGGCCTAAGGTTTACAGTCTCATGGAAATAAAGAGATTTTGGCTTGAGGTGAATAAAGGGCATAGTACAGGCTATTGTCCATTATAATTGAAGACACTCTTTGTAGAGTAACATTTAAAGTAATAAATATATTAGATTATATCTAGAGAATACTAAAATAACCAATATATTACTATAAGCAGTTTGATGTGAGGATTCTCTTAGATGTTATTAGGTTTATGTGTAGTATAGTTTTAAACTTATAATGATGATTTGTTGATGATGGAAGATAATCTTATATTGAGAGGATGAACCATGTAAATATTAGTATTTTATATGTTTACTGTATTTTTTTTATAGTTTATACACTTTGGGGTGCACAATATTTTTATTGATGAATAAATAAATATTAAAGAAATGAAGCATTCCCTGTCCAAGTCCAAAGAGAATCTGGACTTTGATTCTTGTATGCTCTGTTTTCTTCCGGCCGGATTCAACTTACTGTTGATTTTTTTTTAATATTTGAAATTTTAATTATATAAATAATTTTAAACTCTCTTTTATTGCCTAAAAAATATGATTTTATAAAATAATTTATTAAAATGGATTAAATTGAGGCAAAATTTATGAATTATGTTTTACATGGATCTCAGCTAATTTTGAATTTAATTGATAAGACCAGTGTGGAATTCATCACAATTAATATTTAGAATTTGATCGTTATAACGAATGTATAAGAAAATTTTCTATGAAGAGAAAAATATTCTATTTTGTGTTATTTGATTTATGTAATTTTTTTTTTATTTATGCTTATTCTTGGCCTTCAAGAATAATATTTAGGAAATTTTTGTGTAACAGAAGTTAAGGTGGTTAGGGATTCTATTTTGTAATTGATTCACACTTGAAGAATTTGCCACAATATTATTTAATAACATATTTTTGCTTATAAAAAAATGAAAAGAATTTGCTACAATATAAACGTTCTAAGAGCGACTGTAGAGAGATGAATACAAGAACTCGATACAATTTCCTTCGAAATTTTTCTTCTTTCCTTCTTCCCCTCCTTCAATTTTGGTTCTTGTTTTTCTCATTTCTTTCTCAGTTTCCGTCGTTTCCCCTCTCTCTCTTGTTGCCCAAACTCCCTTGTTAAGCCACCAGAAGTGTTTTTATAGCTTGTTGACTTTGAATTGAAGTGCACATGGGAAGCCTGACAAATTATTCTCCTCAATTGTTTTTTCAGGAGGTAGTTTGCTACTATTTTTCTTTAATTTTTTATCAACACAATTTCATGAGCATATTTATCATCTGTTTAGTGTTATTATTGGAGATCACATTCTTGAATATCTAAATTAGAGGCTATTAATATTCGTTTTGAATTTGACATGTTTTAATCATAAAAACTCTCAAATAGTTCTTGCAGCAATATTTAAAATGGTATTTCTTTTTTTAAAAAAATGAAGTATAATCTCAAAACAAGTCTGATCTCCTGAGCAGAACTGGTTGAAACCTGAGGTTAAACCAATTAATGCACCAAAAATCCCTTTATTGCTTGACTTCACAACTGCTGCGACGCATCTTTACTGAAGAGAATTCATTTTGCAAGCATATTACAAAAATTGAATGCCAGATATACTAGAGGAAGTCTTACTGGGTCATACTTGTTCTGGCAATTTGTTCTTACTGTATTAGATTGCGGTGGTTCCGGGGGTAGTGGGAAACTGGTAACTGCCGGCGGTAGAGACAACTGATAACGTCGGTCATGAAGGTAGCTGCCGGTGCCATGCCGGGAAGTCGGAGATAGGAACACAAGGAATTTCAGCTATTAAAAATATCTTATCAAAAGCCTTTTTGTGATTTTTTATTATTTAATTCAGAAAAGAAAAGTTATTAAATTATTAACTAATAAGATTTTACAATTTTTTTATGAGAATATTTAATAAATTAATATTCAAAACAATATTTTATTCAAAAAATGAATACCTGTCTTTTCATGTAAATGGTTGTGCTTTTTTCCTTGTATATGTCCAGTTCATCGAATCTGGAAAAGAAATTTTTTGTAGTTGACCAATGCTGCTTATTTTGGCTTTTTCTGTCTATTGGATGGTGGCATGGACCGTCAACTATTATATATCACAATTATATTTTATTATATAATATTTTATATTCAATGAATAAATAAATAATTATTTTCAATTAATGAGAAAAATAATAAACATTTACTTAAAACACAAATCAGAAGGATAATAGCTTTTATTTCAAAGATAGAACAGAAAGACAATAAGGCATGCTTCCAACAAGGGACACCGCATCACCAAATCATTTATTGCAACATAGGCTAGGTCACCGGAGCTGAGCACTTGTCCAGTGATATTATTTAACAACAAGAAACACAAATACTACACAAATCTATATGGCGCCTTCACATTATGTAGTATTTGCCAAGCTTCCTTGAGTTCCCTGAAGTAACTTGGCCGGTGATCTTGTTTAAAGGCTGTGACTTCTTAGAGAGTGCATTGTTCAGAAAACCGTGGAACCATGTAGCTGAATGCTTAGCATATCTTTTCAGCTGGCTATCTTTGTAGTCTACATAGTATAAACCAAACCTTGAAGTGTAACCAATATTCCATTCGAAGTTGTCCAAATATGACCATGCAAAGTAACCTTTGACATTAACAGTGTAATTACTGCCAAAACAAACTATGATTAGAAAATTTGATTAAGGATTATAAAAAATCTCTATATTAGTATCTTGGAAATTATACTCACTTGAGAGATTCCAATGCTTTCCATAAATGCATTCGGTAGTAGTCTATTCTAAATTGATCCTTAAGCGCGTCGTCAATACTTTCAGTTTCGTTATTGGCATTGTCAACCCCTAAATTTGTGTATGGAAAATTTTTAAAGGATCAGAGTAAAATATAACTGTAATTCACTGGCTAGCATTCTTATCAAAGAAAAGCATTAATAGTTACCATTCTCAGTAATATAAATTACTGGATCATCATATCTGTCTTTGGTATAGTTCAACAGATTTCGGATACCTTTCGGAAAAATGTAAAACCAAGGTGAGTAAGCCTGCAAATTTTGATTTTTACGTTAGGGATATCAATCATAAAAGTATAATTATCTTTTTCTTATATTTTTACTGATTTATTTTCTTATATACTAACCTGTGGACCAATGAGATTACCATCATAATCATAAGCTGCGCAAAAGACCATATTTATTATTAATTAATTTAAAAATAATGAATTGAACACATTCACACATATATATAAAATCAACACCTTCAATATATTATGTTTGCAGGTAAACTTACCAGTTACATTAACATGACTATCAGTTTTATATCTGATGTATTCTGGATCAACTGTATAATTGGGTTTTGCATAATATGAAGTGTAGTATTGTAACCCAATAAAATCATATGATTTTCTGAGCAAATTAGTTTCTTCATCAGTAAATGTGAGCAATCTATCTCCAACTAAATCTCGAACTCTTCTTGGGTATCGACCATAGGTTAGCGGATCCATCCACCTAAAAATTATAAAAATAACATATATGTTATTTTAATACTTTTACACATAATAAAGACTCAGTTGCTTCATAATTTGAAAAAAAAAAAAAAGACTTACAATCCAAACATGAAATCTAGAGCTGTTTTGGATGCTTCGATATCAACTGTTCTATTGGAGAGAGGTTCAAACCAAAAGGTAAAAAGTGTTATCCCAATCTGGCCATTTTGATTTTTCTGCACAGTCAATATAACTCAAATATACATAAATTTATACTTTAAAAAAAGTAATTAATAGTTATACACACATCCCAGTTTGTTTTTGGGTTCTTATTCAATAAAATTGTTTGCTTATAAAAAAAATTATAATTATACACACATATATACCTTGTACTTTTCTCGATATACTTGTACAGCGGCAGCATGAGCAAGGAGTAAATGATGTGCAACCACATAAGGTTCAGTGGCTGAATTTCCAGCAGGACATTGATGATTCACCCAATATGAGCATCGACCAGGGGCAAAAATTCCATCATCATAGGCAAATCCACTAAGAGCCCAAGGTTCATTGAAAGTCATCCAATATTGCACTCGATCACCAAATTTTTCAAAGAGAAGATCCGCATAATCACGATAATCATTCCTATATTTTATGCAATCATTTAATAAAGTATTTTATTAGTTGGATAAGAATATTATTATTCAAAGAAAATTTGACCTTTTAATATTTTGAAAATGTAATATGAAGTTTATACTTACACAATATTGGAGCTTAAAAAGCCACCATACTTGTCCTCAAGGGCTTGAGGAGTATCCCAATGAAAAATTGTAACAAAAGGTTTTAGGTCTGCATTTTGCAAAAAAATAAGTTAGCTGTAGAATTAGCTAGAAGATAAAGTTCCTTCTTTACTTTTGAAAAAATAAGGAGCTAGAAGACAATATTGTTAGCTACTTAATTAGTTGTAGTTCAAATTTTCTAATACTAAATGTTTGGTGTTTTGTGGTTTTAACATTGGGTGTAAAAAAATAAAATAAAATAAAATTTAATAGGCATACAACCCTACAATTTTTACTATTTTAATATGTTTTCTAAATATTAAAGATAGAAAAGTTCTTCTGCTAAAAAAAAAAAAAGAAAAGTTCTCGTTATTTTTTTTAAAAAAAAAGAGAAAATTATCACCATTTTTTATAATTTCATTAATAACATCATTGTAAAAATCAATCCCTTCTTGATTCACTCCTTCACGTCTCCTTCCACCTGAAAATTTAAAATAAAAAAAAATTATTAGTATATAATGTAGAAAATGAAGCCAACACATTTTTAATTCAAAACTTTGATTAAGTACTTACTAGGTATAATTCTAGTCCATGAAATGGAGAATCTGAAAGCATCAAACCCCATGTTTTTCACATTTTTTATATCTTCCTGTTACATCAGTTTCATAAATCTTGTTAAATTTTATTGTCGATAGTAAACAAGGATTTTGTAGGAGAAAAATAATTTCAAAAAAGTTTTGACTATTATACCCGGAAGTGATGATAGAAATCAACTGCTATGTCTCCATTGCTGTGATCTAATATCCTCTCTGCAATATTACATAGAAATAAGTAACATTTTGCATATATATGAAAAATTATAAGATGCTTTGAGTGCATTAAAAAATAATGCACTTCTTACTCACAAAAATTCAATTATTTCTTAGAACATGAATCATTAGTCCTATAAGCTAGTGAGAGAAGGAGCATCTGTTTCATAAGCACTCAATATTTCTTTCCCTCTCTTTATATATAAGAATTTTAGAGTTTAAATAATTTATTCATACATACACAAAGATACCTGGAGTCTCATGGGTAAATGTGTCCCAGACACTGGGTCCTCTGCCTGATTTGTTCGCTGCACCTTCAATCTGAATGCCACAAACAAGAGAAGTTAAACAATAGTTAGTGAAGAAACACCTAAATCTTCAGTAGCTTATCTTCAATCTTCAATAATTTTTGGTTTGGGTATAAAAGTGAGAATTTATCAATGAAAAACCAAGAAAAACTAAACTTGGATATATCAAAACTAAACTCAGTCATCAGACCATCTCAATACGCCCAAAATTAGAGGGAAAAAAGAAAGTTCTAAGCCATTTATCAATTAATTACTTGTTTGTCATTCCAACTAGAACCATTTGGCTTTATAATTTCTCCAAAATTAGGCACAAAAGGCTAAGTGAAAAAACATGGTAGCTAGAATTAGATAAAATATGAAGTTAAAAACATGAGGATTGAAGAAATTTCATTCTAGTGGAAAAGAGAAATTGGGAGAAATTGGGAGGCGGCAATCCCAGAATAATCGTTTATACCTGGTAAGCAGAAGTGGCAGTCCCAAAAATAAAGCCATCTGGAAAATACTTACGGCTAAAATCTGCAGGGATATCATCATCATCATCATCATCTGCCATTGCTGGCTTAGTATAAGCTGACAAGCTTATGAAGAAGACGAGAATCCCTAACAGCAGAAGAGAGTGTTTAGTAGCCAAAGCCATAATTGATGGTATTAAGATTGCAAGTGCTTGTGTGGTTTTCACTTCTTTGGCAGTGTCCCCTTTATATAGAGGTTCATGCAAAGACATGAAATTGTAAATTTGTCCACGTGATGATTTTCATGCATGGTTGATGCTTCTTATCTATAGTAGCATTAAAATAAGCCTAAGTAAGATTCCTCGATATCTGTTCCGTGGTTGCCCAACTGGTTCTTTTTTATATTTCATAAAACAATGAAGGTTTCTTCGTGCCATGCAACTTTCTTACCTCACAGAATCGAATACATTTTTAAATGTAATTTGATTGAACTTTAGATGTTTTTTTTAGGACTAATTTTAACTTTTGATTGATTTTTATTTCTTTTCAAATAATGTATTATCTAGTTTTGCAAGAATATACCACACAAGTATATATATATATATATATATATATATATATAACATTCAATAAAATCAATTCTCTCTACTTATTAAAAGAAATAAAAATAACTATAATGTCTGTAAACATATATGTACATATACCATTCATTTTCATTCAATATCTATATATAGTGAAAAATATGTTTGATTCAATGGTTATACTCCCTCCATTCATTTCAAGTGTTGTTTTAGGAAAAAAAAAATTACCACTTTATTTGCCATTTAGAAAATTGAGAAGACATTAATATATATTTTTTTAAACTTTACTCTTATCTATTATTATTATCCATTCATTTATCTTTTCCTTATCAGTTTTCTACATTTGAAAGGTACTTTAATTAATTATAAGTATTTTATTTTTTTAGAAATGAGATTATCCAATTATTTCTTTATAAAAAAACCTTAAAAGGCATTTTGAATAATACGGAGGAAGTAATTATGTTAATAGTCTCAATTTTGAAGAATTAATTTAAGAGTTATATGTTTATTAAATGCCTTTTGTTACTTTTTAACCTTAAATGCAATTAATAGTTTAAAAATCAAAAGTTAATACTAGCTTTGTTCACTTTTATGTGTCATTTAAAGTTTTTCATAGCAATTAAGAAAGTAATTAAATCATTTAAATTATAATAAAATAATTCTTAATTTAACTAAATTGCTCTTTATCTTACTTAATTAAAAAAGAAAAAAGGCATTATTAAATATGAATTTTAGAAAATTAGATAAATAGTTATTGTATTTAGTAGAGATAAGGACAAAATTAAAAAAAAAAAATCTTGATCTTCTTAAAATGATAAATAATTATGGAGAAAATAATTTCTAAAAAATGACAGGAAAAAACTCAATTAACTTTTGTCCAGATGTTCATAAATGTAGAAAGGTTAATTAAACGGTAAACTTAACCTGAATGTTCTATACAAGCCATAAATGCTAGCCGAGTCTCATGGCATTAAAGCCAAAGCAAGATTCTATCAAATTTCTTTTAGAATTAAAATTTAATTTAGTTGAACTTCAAATAATCTTTTAGACCTAAGAATTAATGGATTATAAATCTATCAAATTTCAAGAATATATTTTTAAGGTGTTTCAAGAATATACCATATAACCATTGATAATTTACTAATAAGAGGTTGGGCATTTTCTTGTGCCAGGACAGAGCTAAATCTATCAAACCTTTGTAGTAGTTTTCATAAAGTCTAAATCAACTAATATTTTTATATATTAAAGAATACATTCTATAAAATTGGTTCACTAAGTATATGTTTATATGTTTACAAAAAAAAAAAAAATTAATGTATACGTCTCTGCTTAACATTAAAATTAAAAAATATATATATAACGTATCATTATATTTTTTATTTAACACTGACTCGAAAATGATTGCAAAATAGAGCATATGTAGGAATGTACAGTTAATGAAAAGAAATTAAAAGAAGAAAAAAAAAGAAAATGTGAGTCGACATTTAAAAATGTATGATGAAATCAATGCAAATGGAAACCGGCAGACAAGATTGAAAGTATGGATTGTTTCTTAAACGTTTAGGTTTTAATAATGAGAGATAGACACAATAATGAAGCAATTATATTGTAGGATGGCTAGGTGGCCTTCTTCTTTAGATAATTTCTTTATCTAATTATCTTTTCTTTTTCTTTATCTAACTTTTAAACCTAATCATATATATTGAAAAACAAGAAAACTTATGAACTTTTTGCCAATTAGAGTAGTTTTATTAGTTTTTTTTTTTAATTTTAAATTAAAAAATAAAATTTAAATCTCTCCATCTAATTCACTCTCTTGCCCAATGCATAGGAGCATAGGGAGTGGAATTTTTGACATATTGTTCAATCTTTTGTAATCAATGTGATAAATTAAAGTTAGCTCTTGAGTCGATGCACATATTGCATTCTCCACAAGCTAAATCCATGTGAAAATTCAGAATAAAATTGTTGTGAGTCCCATAACTCTTCAGTCGGTGGTAAAAAAAAAAAAAAAATACGTCATATAGCCCTCGGTAGTAAATGAATAAATTCAAGATTTCACTACAAGAAAGAGCACTGTCAAAAATATAAAATTTTCTATAATAAATTTACAGTAATAACATATAAACTAGTATAATGTCTATACTATACATGGGTAATTTATAATTTTTATTTTTTAATTTAATTTTTAATTATATTTTAAATAAGATAAATTATTATTATTAAATTAATTTTAAATTAAATTTTTTTATTTAATTTAATTTGAATAAATTTTTCCTTATTATAATAATAAATTTTTAATTAATTTATGATATCATTCATTAAATATTTATTTAATTCTTTTTATACATATATTGAAAGTAGTTTTTATAATTATTTCTTTTAAAATGTAATAAAAATATTTTATTCAAAAAATAATTTAAATTTTATTAAATTTTTATATTTTATCATATAATTTATGTAAATTAATATTTATTTTTTATAAATTACAAAAAATACATAAATTAATAAGAAAATAATATTATTTTAAAAATATATAAATATAATATTTTTTGTTGTTAATATAATAAAAATAATTAAATTACTAATAATGATTAAAATTATTTAATTTTAATAATAATGAAAATATATAACATTATTATTAATTAAAATAACATTCTATTATATTATTTTTAAAAAATACTATATCTAAGTATAAATTCTTTTTTATTAATCTGATATATTTTTTATAAAATAATTTTTTGACAAAAATGATTTTCACTTTACATAAATTTATGATATAAAATAAATACATTTCATAAAAATTAAAATTTTAAAATATTATCATTTTCTATTAACATAATAAATATTAAAAGTACATATTATTTTCAAAAAATAAATTCAATAATTTTAATACTGTACCTTTAATTATTTTTAATTATCTTTATTTTTAACTAAATTTTTTATACAATTATATTTGTAATTTATCTTTGAAATTCTACTTCTATATAAAAATATAGTTGACAGATAATTTATATATAAAAAATTTATGCATAAAAATATAGATATTTAATTAAAATTTAAAAGTAAATTTATTAAAAATTAATGATAATAAAATATGGATAATCAAAATATTAGTTATTATTGCTTTTGATATATAATTATAATGAAATAAAATATTTAAAAGTTTAATAAATATTAAATAAGAAATTTATAAAAAAAATTAATAATTAATTAAATATATTTAAATAAATAAATTTTGAGAATGGTAACTAATAATTTTTAAAAGAAATAATAAAAAATAATACAAATTAAAAAAAGATTTAAGAGTATTTATATGAAATAAAAATACTTGGTAAAAAGAGAGTGCTTAATATATATTAAATACCTCATATGATATATTATATATAGACAAACACATGAAAATAATTTAAATAAAAAATTAATTTATAATTAAATATTGTTTAATAGAAAAACGATAATAAACATTCAAATTTAATTTTTATAATAGTAAAATATTTCCTATCTACTTGAAGATTTCAATTAAATTGTCATAAGTTAGCAGTAGTAACAATAATAATAATAATAATAATAATAATAATAATAATAATAGTAAAAAAACGATAATAAACATTCAAATTTAATTTTTATAATAGTAAAATATTTCCTATCTACTTGAAGATTTCAATTAAATTGTCATAAGTTAGCAGTAGTAACAATAATAATAATAATAATAATAATAATAATAATAATAATAATAATAATAATAATAATAATAATAATTAACATTAATTAATTTTAGGAAAGTGAAATGCAAAGAATAATAAATTATTAATATAAAAAATATTACATACTAATTATAAATAAATTAAATCTCTATATTTTATTTTTATAATTTTTTATGTAAACTACACTTTTTGTCTCTCAAATTTTTAATAAAAATTTTATAGTAAAAATAATAGAAAATATAAAAATATAATAAAAATATTTATTAAAGATCTAAAATAATTTAAAGTTAATTGAATTATATAATAGTTGATTATAAGAACACAAATTAATGGTCAATTTTCTTTAAATTAATGATCATCAATGACTTTTATTATTATTATTATTATTATTATTATTATTATTATTATTATTATTATTATTATTATTGTTATGGAGGGTAACATGTAGCAAATAATATTTTTACATAAATAAAATTAAAAAAAATTATATAAATAATTTCTAAATATTACATTTAATCATAAAAGGTCTTAATTTCTTAAAAAATTAATTTTAAAGAAAATAATGATTTAAATCATAAATGTTAAAGTAGTATTATAAATAATAATGATGATTAAAAGAAAAATAAAAAAAATAATTTAGTATTTATAAAATAATATAAATAAATTTTAAATATTATATTTAATTACAAAATTTCTTAATTTTTAAAAATTAAATTTTAAAGAAAATAATAATTTAAATCATAAATGTCATGGTAGTATTGTAAATAACAATAATAATTAAAAGAAAAAAAAAACTAAATAATAATTAGTATAAAGGAAAATATTTATGATTAATTATGAGATCACAAATTAATAGTTAATTTTCTTTAAATTAATAGTCATCAATGACCTTTATTATTATTATTATTATTATTATTATTATTATTATTATTATTATTATTATTAAGCGTAACATATGGCAAATAATATTTTTCATAAATGAATTTATAAAAAATAATATAAATACTTTTTAATTATTATATTTAATCATAAAAGGTGTTAATTTTTTAAAAATCAAATTTTAAAGTAAATAATAATTTAAATCATAAATGTTAAGGTATTATTGTAAATAATAATGATAATTAAAAGAAAAATAAAAAAAATAATAATTAGCATAAATGAGAGTATTTATGAAAGGTAACACATGGTAAACTTTTCAAAAAAAGTGCCACGTATTATTTTATTGAAAATACCTCTTTACTTTATATATACATATAGATGGTTACGTATAACCGTTACAAATTTATGACTATAGGCATTTTATAACAAAATTATGATTGTCGTAAAAAATTGTTATTGACATCAATAATTTTTACTGAAAGAAATTTTTAGTGATAACAATAATTGCTGCTATATTTTTTATATATATTGTTAGTAATAATTGTTTGTATTGTTACTATATATTAATTTTATGAAAAAAAATTAATATTGCTAAAAAAATTTTACTGTTAGTTATTTGTTGTGTTTATAATCTTGAAGATGACTTAAATAGATACTCTTTTTATTGATTTAGTTTCAATTGTAATTTAAATTAAAAGTTTATAGTCTTAAAAATAATTTTAGCTCTATTAAAAAAAATTCATCAATTAATGAATAAATAAAAATTTTTTAAATTTCAAATTATTTAATACATAATAATAAACTCAAATTTTCTAATTTCAAAGATCATTCAAAATTTAAATTTGTTGAAGACGGTTTAAGTAGATAATTTTTTGGATTTATTTTAAAAATAATAATATAAAATGTATAAATAAAAGAAAGTACAATTTGAGATTTATTGAAAACTTTTTGAAAAGAATATTTACTTTTAGAAATTGAAATTAATAAATTAAATTTGATAATATCAGAATTATTATCTTAATTCTAATTAAAATCAAATAAATAGATAAAAAGAAATTGGAAAGTTATCAATGGGGGTGCGAGATGCTTATCTGCTCAACGTAGACCGACATACGTTATATTACTTTTATGCTAAACCATTATATTTATTATTTATTTACTTTTTATAATCTTTTATTAATTGAGATTTATTTAATTAGTATATCTTCAAGTATGTATAAAGTATGTAAACATTTGTGCCCAATTATTTATTAGAAATTCCAGTAAATACTGTTTATAAAAATAAATCTTTAAAAAAAAAAAAAAGAATTGACAATATTTCGATATATTTTCCTTTCTTTTCAAGCTAGCTCTTGAGTCGATGCATGATTGCATTCTTCACAAGCCAAATCCATGTGAATTGTGAACATTCAAAAGAAAATTGTTGAGTAAGTGGTAAGAAAAATATCAGATATATAGCTCTTGAGTCGATGCATATACATAAATATTGCACTCTTCAAGCCAAATCCATGTGAAAATTCAGAAAATAAATAATTGTAGAGTAAGTGGCAAGCAATTAAACCCAAATAGCACTTCAATCAATGTCATATATATATACAATGTTGATCATGATTTACATTTTTTGATAAAATTATTTCTCATAAAAAGAATGTAACTTTGATGAGATTAATTTATTGAAACTTTTAAGAAAGAATATTTATTATTAGAAATTAAAATTAATAAAATTTAATTTAATAATATTAGAATTATTATCTTTAATTCTAATTAAACTTTAATTAAAATTGCCCAGTCTAACTTAATCCAATGATTAAAAGCATTCTACTTACTTAGTGTACTTAAAATCCAGTTTTCAGCGCTCCAATTTCCCACTAAAAAAACTTTAATTAAAATTTATCAATCGTCAAAACTGGAGTGCGAGATGCTTATCTACTGGTGGTAGACTGACATACGTTGTCTACTTTTTATAATCTTTTATTAATAGAGATTGATTTAATTAGTGTATCTTCAAGTAATCAATTAATTAATTATATATTATAATTTGCGTTTAATTATTTATTAGTAATTCCTGTAAACACTGTTTATAAAAATAAATCTTTAATAAAAAAAAAAAAAAAAAAAGAATCGACAATATCTTTTCGATATATTTTCCTTTCCTTTCAAGCTAAATCCATGTGAATCGTGAAAATTCAAAAGAAAATTGTTGAGTACGCAAGTGGTAAGAAAACTGTCACAGGTATAAGTCTTGAGTCCATACATGTATATAAGCCTAATCCATGTGAAAATTCAGAAAGAAAAAAAAAATAATTGTAGAGTAAGTGGTAAGAAATTAAGCCTAATAAATGTCATACTTTTATTTTAATCAAATTCCCAGTTTAATTAGCTGGACATAAAGAAGAAGTAAAGAACACTCCAAAATTATGGGCTAAATTAACTATAACAAAGATCGAAAAATAATCCTTTTAAGTGAGAAATATTAATATTTTCTGACAATGAGCTTATCGACAACGTTCTAGACACAATTCTTGATCTTTTCTTCTTTAGTTAATTTATCTTTTTGCCAGAGTTTCAAATCTTGCTAATCATCCACGTTTATACTTTTTTATAAACATATATTATTAATTAATATTTGAAGAAAAGATAATTTGAATAAGTACTCTATTACATGGAGTATATGTGATGTAAATTATATAAGAATAAAAATTCTATTAAAATTGTCATATATTTTATTTTTGATAAAAAAATAATAATATAACTTGCGTGTCTCTAAAGCCTAAAATTTTACATATTTTTATAAATTAGATTTATAATAAAAGCATACTTTAAAAAATTAGATAAAAAAATTAAATTCCACCATTGACTTTGGCGTTGCCTAAATTTTTATATAATTATTTAAAATAATCATTGAATATATAGTAAATATATTTTAATTATTAATTATGATAAAAAGAGAGCGTAAAATTCACCATAATCTATGTTATTTTACTCTTACTACATGCTCGATTCTAAGTATGAAACTGTTTAATGTGTGTGTGTCTATATATATATATATATATATATATATATATATATATATATTAAGTATATATTATATTTTTAACATGTATAATAAATTAATAATAATATATATATAAATTTATCAAACACTTAATATATATCATCAACCGTAATAAATTATCAGTTATCAATAATTGCCATCAACTGACATATTCTATTTGGATTGATTTATCATCATTGATCTAGCAAAACACTTTGAAACACAAATTTGGTTAACTACAGAGGAATGCCGCACATCCAGATCAAAAAATAAAAATTTCTAAACTTCAAGAAACCATCATTTTGTGGTTATTTAGCTACAATGTGAACCAATCAGAAGGATATAATATTAAAGACAAGAAAAGTAACACAAAGATCATAGAAAAGTTCTAAAACTTTTCAGAGCACAAGTGTAACTCAAATTGTTAAAGACGAATTAAATATCACAAGAGTAGCTCCTGCCCATGACGAATCATTTTCAATAGAAAAAAGAACTCATTTAATGATGCATGTTTAGTTCACCGATCTTAATCTCTGCAGTTCAGTGAGCAATCTTAAAGTTTCCATGCTTAATTGAAACTTTGCCCTCTTGAAGGTTTCAGTATTCTAATTCAGATGATTCTGAAGATTGCAGGTTGCAGCAATCTGAATTATATCACTATGACTATCACTAATGTAAAAAGTCCTCCTTTTCCTCTCCCAAATGCTACTCCATTAGTTACCCAGTTCAATAAATAATCCCCACAAAAATTAGCAAAGAAATGAACAAAAGGAGCTTATCAAAATAAATAAACAGAAGGTAAAACTTGGGTTGATCCATTCCGCACTTGAATTCTTTTTTTTTTTTTTTAATTTCAATGAAAAGATCCACTTTTTAACATTGCTTAACAAAAGGCAATAGCAAAAATTGAATGCTACAGATATTAGAGGAAGTTTTAATCTATCATACCTTGATTCTGGCGATTTGGTGATCTTAAATGCAAGCTATGAAATCGTTAGTTACCCAGTTCAGTAAATAATCCCTCTCAGGAATCCGCGCAAGAAAAATGACAAAAATGTTACACCGCGATTAGAAGAAGGAAATTGTAAATTACCATCAAATCCAGAGCTGAAAACCTCTGAGCTTCAGAGTTCCCAATTACAGGAAATGTTTTCTGCGATTGACAATGTCCCATATTAGATTGCGGGGGTCAGGTGGTGGTGGGAAACTCTTGACTGCCGGCGGTAGTGACAACTTCTAACGCTGGTCATGAAGGGTAGCTACCGGTGCCATGACAGAAGTCGGAGATAGGAACACAAGGAACCTTTCTGTGTTCATTTCAGCTATTAAATATATCTTATCAAAAACCGTTTTGCGAATTTTTTTATTATTTAATTAGGAGAAGTAAAGTTATTAAATTATTAAATAATAATACTTCATAAATTAACATTCAAAGTAATATTTTATTCAAAAAATAAACAAATACTCTCTTGTGGATGACTTTTTTTTTATTTAAATTTAATTTATTATAAATTTAGGATATAAAATATATAATAGTTGTTAAATTTTTTGCCTTAGAACAATGGTGCTTTTTTTGGCTGTTTCTGTCCGTGGGTGGTAGCATGGACCATCAAATATTATATGTCACAATTATATTTTATTATATAATATTTTATATTCAATGAATAAATAAATAATTATTTTCAATCAATGAAAAAGACCCACATGACACTACGTATTAAAATAAACATTTACTTAAAACACAAGTCAAAAGGATAATAGCTTTTATTTCAAAGATAGAACAGTAATACAATGAGGCATGCTTGGAATTCCAGCAAGGGAAATCGCATCACCAAAACATTTATTACAACAGAGACTAGGTCACTGGAGCTGAGCAGTAGTCCAGTGATATTATTTAACAGCAAGAAACAAAAATGCTACACAAATCGATACGGCACCTTCACATTATGTAGTATTTGCCAAGCTTCCTTGATTTACCTGAAGTAACTTGGCCGGTGGTCTTGCTTAAAGGCAGTGACTTCTTAGAGACTTCATTGTTCAGAAATTTGGTGAACCATTTAGCTGAATCCTTCTCGTATCTTGTCAAGTTGTTTTTGTAGTCTACATAGTATAAACCAAACCTTGAAGTATAACCAATATTCCATTCAAAGCTGTCCAAATATGACCATGCAAAGTAACCTCCGAGTTTAACATCGTCATTACTGCCAAAACCAACTATCATTAGAAAAATCGATTACGATTATCAAAAATCTATATATTAGTATCTTGGAGATTATACTCACTTGAGAGATTCCAATGCTTTCCACATATGCTTTTGATAATAGTCTATTCTGAATTGATCCTTAAGTGCATCCGAAATAGGTTGAGTTTCGTTATTAGCATTGTCAACCCCTAAATTTGTGTATAAAAAATTTTTAAATGATCAGACTAAAATAGAACTTTAATTCACAGGCTAGCATTCTTATCAAAGAAAAGTATTGACTACTTACCATTCTCAGTAATGTAAATTACAAGATCATCGTATTTGTTTTTGGTATAGTTTAAAAGACTTCGGATACCTTTTGGAAAAATGTAAAACCAGGGTGAGTAAGCTTGCAAATTTTAATTTTTATGTTAGAGATATCAATCATAAATGTATAATTCTCTCTTTCTTGTATTTTTACCAATTTATTTCCTTGTATGCTAACCTGTGGACCAATGAGATTACCATCATAATCAAAAGCTGCATAAAAAGACCATATATGTTATTAATTAACTTTTAAAAAAACAATAAATTTTCAATAAATATATAAAAGTTTACACACACATTTGCACATGAACATGACTATCAGTTTTGTGTCTGATATATTCTGGATCAACTGTATAATTGGGTTTTGCATAATATGAAGTGTAATATTGTAAGCCAATAAAATCATATGATTTTTTGAGCATCACTTTCTGTTTCATTAAATGTGAGCAATCTATCTCCAATTAAATTTTAAACTCTTTTTGGGTAATGACCATTGGTTAGAGGCTCCATCCACCTGAAAAAATATATATATATATAAAATATATATATATATATATATATATATATGTATATTATTAAATACTTGTGCACGTAATAAAGACTCAGTTGCAACGTAATTTGGAAAAAAAAAAAAAAAACTTACAACCCAAACATGAAATCAAGAGCTGTTTCGGATGCTTCTATGTCAATTGCTCTATTGGAGAGAGGTTCAAACCAAAAGGTAAAAAGTGTTATCCCGATCTTTTCATCTTCGTTTTTCTGCACAGTCAATATAACTCAAATATACAAACATTTATACTTGAAAAAAAATGAAGTAATAAATTATACACACATAGATATCTTGTACTTTTCTCGATATACTTGTACAGCTGCAGCATGAGAAAGGAGCATATGATGTGCAACTACGTAAGGTTCAGTGGCTGAGTTTCCAGCAAGACATAGAGGATTCACCCAAGCCGAGCATCTACCAAGGGCAAAAACTCCATCATCATAGGCAAATCCACTAAGAGCCCATGGTTCATTGAAAGTCATCCAATATTTCACACGGTCACCAAATTCATCAAAGAGAAGATCCGCATAATCACGATAATCATCCCTATATTTTATACAACCATTTAATAAGATATTTTATTAGTTAGATGAAAATATTATTGTTGAAAGAAATTTTGACCTTCTAATATTTTGAAAATCTAATATGAAGTTGTATTCTTACACAATATTAGGGCTTAAAAAGCCACCATATTTGTACTCTAAGGCTTGAGGAGTATCCCAATGAAAAATTGTAACAAAAGGTCTTAGGTCTGCATTTTGCAACAAAATAAGTTAGCTATTTGGTGTATTTTCTAACTTCACGAAGGAATTAGCTAGAAGATAAAGTTCCTTCATTATTTTTGAAAAAATAATAAAGGAATTAGATGACAATATTGTTAGCTACTTGATTAGTTTCCCTTGTTCAAATTTTCCAATAATAAAAGTTTAATGTTTTGTGGTTTTAACATGGTAAAAAGAAAAAGAAAAAAAAAAGCCTACAATTTTACTGTTTTGAATATGTTTTCTAAATATCAAAGATGGAAAAGTTCTAATCGTTAGATTGATTTTTTCTTAAAAGAAAGAAAGATAATTATCACCATTTTTTATAATTTCATCGATAACGCTATTGTAAAAGTCAATCCCTTGCTGGTTCACTCCTTCACGTCTCCTTCCACCTGAATATTCAAAATTTAAAAAGGAAAAATAAAAATTATTAATATATAATGTTGAAAAAATTGAAGCCAACACATTTTTAAAAGTTTAAAACATTGATTAGGTACTTACTAGGTATAACTCTAGGCCATGAAATGGAGAATCTGAAAGCATCAAAACCCATGTTTTTCACATTTTTTATATCTTCCTGTAACCTCAATTCATAAATCTTGTTAAATTTTATTATTGACAGTAAACAAGGACTTTGTAGGAAAAGAAAAAGATTTAAAAAAAAAAGTTTTGACTATTATACTCGGAAGTGATGGTAGAAATCAACTGCAACATCTCCATTGCTGTGATCTAATATCCTCTCTGCAATCAAAAAGATTATATAGAAATAAGTAACATTTTGCATATATGTGGAAAATTAGAAGATGTTTCGAGTGCAGTAAAAAAATAATGCACTTCATATTCACAAAATTTCAATTATTTCTTAGAATATGGACCATTAGTCCTATAGGCATGTGAGAGAAGGAGCATCTGTTTCATGAGCACTCAATAATTTCATTCCTTCTCTTTATATATAAGGATTTTAGAGATTAAATAATTTACTCATATACACACAAAGATACTGGAGTCTCATGCGTAAATGTGTCCCAGACACTAGGTCCTCTGCCTGATATGTTTGCTGCACCTTCAATCTGAATGCCACAAAGAAGAGAAGTTAAATAATAGTTAGTGAAGAAACACTTGGAATCTTTAGTACTTTATGTTCATCCTTTAAGATTTTCTATTCTTTTCTTTTTGTTTTTATAAAGTGAGAATTTATGAAGAAAAATTATGAAAAAGTTCTTAGACATCTATCAATTAATTAATTGTTTCTCATTCCAGCTAGAAGTTTTAGTTGGAATAACCGTTTCACTGTATAATTTTTCCAAAATTAGGCAGAAAAGGCCAAGTGAAAAAACATAGAATTAGATAAAATATGAAGTTAAAAACGTGAAGATTGAAGAACTTTCATTCTAGTGAAAAAGAGATTTTGGGAGACCACAAAACTGCTACGATCCCAGAATAAAAGCTTATACCTGGTAAGCAGAAGTGGCAGTCCCAAAAATAAAGCCTTCTGGAAAATAACTACGGCTAAAATCTGCAGGGATATCATCATCATCATCATCTGCCATTGCTGGCTTAGTATGAGCTAACAAGCTCATGAAGAAGATGAGAATCCCTAACAGCAGAAGAGAGTGTTTAGTAGCCAAAGCCATAATTTATGGTATTGAGATTTCAAGTGCCCCTGTGGATTTCACTTCTTTGGCAGTGCCTCCTTTATATAGAAGTTCATGCAATGGCATGAAATTGTAAATTTGTCCACGTGATGATTTGCATGCATGGCTGCTGCTTCTAATTAATGTCTATAATAGCATTAAAATAAGCCAAAGATTCCTCGATATAAGCCAAAGTAAGGTTTCTTCGTGCCATGCAACTTTCTTACTTTACAGAAACGAATATATTTTAAAACGTAATTTGATTGAAATTTAGATGATTTTTTAGAACTAATTTTAACTTTTAGATTGATTTTTATTTCTGTCCAAATAATTAATTAATTTGTTATGTGTCAAAGCTATATAACATTCAATCAAATCAATTCCCACTATTTATTAAACAGTATAAATATATATATTTATATATATAATTTATTTTCATCCAATATCTATAAATAAATCTAGTGAAAAACATGTTTAATTTAATTGCTGTATAGCTAATAACCGTTAGTGGTTGAAGGTAAAATATTTAATATTGACGATTAATAATTTATTTTATTGTATATATAAAAGAGAGGGAGTTGAACTTGTCTCTCAAATTCAACATACATGAGATTACCAATGAATTATATACCGCTGCATTGATGACTAACAATTAAAATTTCAAAAGCTAACAACTAAAAATTTTATCTTTCAACTTTATAATTAGAATTCTGATTTTTGACTAGTTATTTCAATAGTTTTATGTTTAAAAAAGGCTTAAATAAAATTAAGAGTCTAAAAATCAAAAGTTAATACAAAAACCCAATAAAATGATCACTTAACTTTTGTCCAGACATCGATAAATGTGGGCAGACTTAACCTTTCACCTAATAATTAAACAGTAAACTTACCTTTCACCCAACTAGTGGTGTCTCAAAGCCATAAATGCTAGCAGAGTCTCATGGCATTAAAGCCAAAGCAAGATTCCATCAACTTTCTTTTAGAAATGAATTTAATATAATTGAACTTCAAACAATTTTTTAGACCTAATTTAAACTTCTAGATAAGTTTACTTTGCAAATATAATAAGTTATACCGAAAATTAAGAATGGATGAATCTATCAAATTTCAACTATTTTTATATTGTAACTCCAGGAACCATATAACTGTTGATAATTTACAAATAAGAGGTTGGACATTTTCTTGTGGCTAGATAAAACTAAATTTGTCAAACCTTTGTTGTAGTTTTCGTAAAGCTAAAATCGACTAATTAATATGTTAAAAGAAAAAATTCTACAAAATTTGTTCACTGAGTATAAGTCTATGTGTTTATTAAAAAAAAATACTTTAATTATTCATCAATTATCTTTAAGTTTTGATAGTCTTAGGATAAAATTTTTGAAACAACAATATTAGCAAGGCATAGGTAGAAGTATATAGTAAAATGAAATGAAAAAAAAAAAAAATTAGATAATGGAAGCCAACACTTAAAAATAGGTGATAAAATCGATATGGTGCAAATGAAAACCGACAGACAAAAATGAAGTTATGAATTGTTTCTTAAAAGTTTCGGTTTTCGTAATGAGCGATAGACACAATAATGAAGCAATTATATCGTAGGAGCCAAAATCTTAAATGGCTAGGTGGTCGTATTCTTTAGATAACTCCTTTATCTAATTATCTTTTCTTTTTATTGAATATTATTGTTATTATGGAAAGGGCAACCGTAATGCATGCATGCCTTAAAAAAAGAGAGGTTAGATTCTAATGTAATGCTGATTTTGATCAATTCAATTTGGAAGATTTTTAGCTAAAACTCATTAAAAAAGTTTAGAAGGTTTGAAAATAGCACTTTTTGTCAATTAAGAGTAGTTTAGTTGATATATATATATATATATATATATATAAAGTGTGTTGAATCTTTTTATTTATCTATTTTGATATTTATTATATCTATGGTGAGAAAGAGAGTGTCACTTTCCTCAAAATAATCGATAATTATTATCTGTCATTAAATTTTTATTAAATTAAAAAATATTATATTTCTTAAAAATGTATTAATTTTTTGCTATATATTTATTATATGTTTTATTATTAATTTATTTAACTAGCTAGTATAACTAACACATAATTAATAATAGATAAGATTACTTACAAGTCATTATCTCCCCAATAAGAAATTCAAATTACTATATATAGTCTTTGATTATTAATTTATAATAAATTCTTGAAACACTGTTCATAATAATCTACAATATTTTTTTAAAAAAAAAGATGGATTGATTTTTTAATACAAATTATCTTCTGTAATCAATGTGACAAATTAAAGCTAGCTCTTGAGTCGATGCATATATTGCATTCTCCACAAGCTAAATCCATGTGAAAATTCAGAATAAAATTGTTGTGGAGTAAGTGCTAAGAAACTGTTTCATAACCCTTCAGTCGGTGGTAAAAAAATGTCATGTTGCTCTTGAGTCGATGTTCACATATTAACAATTTTCAACCATTTTTTTAAATTTTAATTTCCCCAATTATTTAACACACACACATATATAGTTTCATTTTTAATAGACTTATAAATTATTTAGTTCATAAAATAAAAAATAATTATTATTTACTTTATTTTTAATAAATAGTTTTAACCCTTAGAAATCAAATGGTGCAAAATTGGAAGCTTCTCTCCCTTAATGCTAAAAGGAACATTATTGTCCTTTCAAAATAACGATACAATATCTATAATAAAATTTATTGTTTAAATTTAAAACATCATGATAAAATTATTTTCTCATAAAAATAATGCAATTTTAATATTTAATGAAATTTTGTTTTTAATAAATAAATTGGGAATTAAATTAATTTAATTATTATATCTACAGGTAATTAATTATAGATGTAAACACTGTATAAAAAGAACCGTCAATAAAAAAAAAATAAAATAAAAAGAAAAGGATTGACAACATTTCGATATATTCTTCTTTCTTTTCATTCTAGCTCTTGAGTCAATGCAATATTGCATTCTTCACAAGCCAAATCCAGAAGAAAAATCAAAAGAAAATTGTTGAGTAAGTGGTAAAAGAACTGTCACATATATAACTCTTTGAGTGTATATATACATATATTGCATTCTTCTAGCCAAATTCATCATGTGGAAATTAATTCAGAAAAAAAAAATTAAACAATAATTGTGGAGTAAGTGGTAACAAATTAAACTGTCACATAACTCATAACTCTTGGGTCGAGATATATATATATATATATATATTTCTTATCACTTACTCCACATGAATATTATATATATATAATATTCATGTGGAGTAAGTGATAAGAAATTAAACATGTAATAAATATAAAAAATGATAATTTAGGAGATTTGGATTCGATCTATCCTATACAAAAACCAGTTTAATTAGCTGGACAAAAAGAAGAAGTAAAGAACACTCCCAATAAGAACTAAATTATACAATAAAAATCGAAAGAAAATCTCTTTTTAAGTAAGAAATTATATTGCTTTCAAAAGCCAGCCACTGTTCTGTGACCTGTGGACATCCATTTAGTGGATTTCTGATAATGAGCTTATCGACAATGTTTTAGACGCAATTGTTAATCTTTTCTTCATTAATAAGTTATTTGAAAAAATAATCGAGTCTAACTCATTTTAAAAAATTAGTTCAAAATGGATTGTTTAAGTCTTATATTATCAGAGCCAACTCTTATTTCGATATTGAACTATCTACAAATATTTAGTTCTACAAACTTCACTCTAATATTCATTACTAGACATATTTAAGGAGAGTATGTTTTCCCATATGGACCAGCTATAAGGCAAGAGTGCTAAATATAAAGATTTGAGAATCCTCATCTTTGAGCTTGCTATTGGGGTTGAGTTAAATCTAGCCCATTTTCTTTACATGGTATCAGAGTCAATCATTATCTCGATGTAGGGGATTGTATTGTTATCTCGATGTAGGGGATTGTATTGTACCACATCAACTGGGTATCAAGGTAAGAGTGTTAAGTATAAAGATTTGAAGAATCCTCCCCCCTTTAACTAGTTTTTAAAGGTGAATTAGGCCTGACTATTTTCTCAAGACTCTTTTCATCATAGTTTCTAATCTTACTAATCATCCATCATTTATGTGTTTTTTTTTTTTTATGTCATTCATGTATATATTGAATACTATTAATTAATATTTGAAGAAAAGATAATTTAAACAATACAACTTATATACATAAAAATGGGATTGGGATGTTGGACGTGAGATAGCAATAAATATGTTTTAACTATTAACTATTATAAAACTCCTGTCACAATCAATCATCTGAGCAAAATAATTGTTACATAGAGCAGTTTTTACTACTCTACATGCTTGATTACAAGTATGGAGGTGTTTATGTTTTATTATTTCCAAAATGCTTATATGTTAGGTGTTAGTAATTCGGTTGTTCAATTTGTAGTATTTTAATAAATCTTCAATGTGTGTCATTTTTTGAGCCTATATGTGTGCATATTTATTTTTGATAAAAAAAATAAAATCTTTAATGAGGGGACTAAAATATTAATGAAATTAAATATTAGAATTAGTAAATTCATTTTTAAAATTATATGAATTGCATAAGTAATTTTCTTTTTTTTTTTTTAGGCTAAGTCGATATATTAAAATTAAATTTAAATTAAGCTGGTGCAGAAAAAATTTAATCTGACATATGAACTAAACTCAGGTCTCTCTGCAGTACACCAAGTCTATATATGCCATGCTAAAACAAAAAAAAAAAAAAAAAAAAAAAAAACTTGCCAAAGATATAGAAAGAGAAAACCCAAGAGACAAGAAAAACAAGCAAAAGACGTCTGAAGAAGGGGGAAAAAAAATGCGTAGCAGATATAAATTAGAGGAAAGCAATGAAGTCTTCGAAGTGAGAGACACCGGCTTCTGCAAGATGATCAGCTAGAGAAATAGCTTCCCAAAGAGTATGAACAAAGGGGACTTGGGGCAGAGAAGTAATCAAGTTGAAAATCTCATTAATGTAGTTGCTAAGTGCCCAAGGCTTCGGCAAACTACCTTATACGCAAGAGAGAGAGTTTAGAGAGTCAGATTAAAAATAAGATTGTGAGTAATGGAATTGCAAGAAAAGTGTCGCTTGGTGATTAATAAGGCCTTATGAATAGCTCTAATCTCAGCTTCATTGGCATCTGTTGCACGACAAGAGAAGATGCATTTGATGATCCAAATGAAACACGAAGTAATTTTCCTAAAATTTTAAGAATTAAATAATAATTTTTTGCAATGAATTAAAACAGTTTTGGATATTTTATTTATAATTAGTGATAATCTTTATCTAATTTTAATTAATATATAAGGACATAATTGTTGAGCATTTAAATAAGATACTAAATTATTACAAATTAAAAATAATTCTCACATTTTTTTCATCAAATCTCAAAGGACATTTTGCAAAATATATTTTTTTATTAATTACTTGGTGTTTCAATACTTCCCAAAATGCTATAGGCTTCGTTTAAAATAAATCATTTGCAAGAAAAGAATTTAAATGAATTCTCACACAAGCATGCATTTTTTTTTATTTATTTAAAAATGATTTTTTTAAATTAAAATAAATCGAATTCTTTCATTTCAAAAATAAAAATTAATAAAAAAGATATTAATTAAATTGAATCATTCTAGATTCTAAATAAAGGGATAATGACTAGATATGGAATTGGGCTAAAGTGTAGGAATGACAACGGGTCATGGCGAAATGAGAGAGAAAAATTATATTTTATAATCTATTTCATATATGAGAATTTATATAAAGTAATAAATTAATAATTAATTAAGTCTTAAAAAATGCATAATTTTTTATTAAAAAATTTATTAATTATAGTTGTTTACATATGAATTTATTTACCATTCCACATAAAATGTCTAAATGAAATAACCTCTCCACTATGTTGACTCTACAATTATTTTAAAGTGGTGATTTTAAAAGTCACTATTGATGTGGCCCAACCGTAAGTGCACAGGTCGTGCAATTAGTATAGATAAGATATTATTCGTTTGAAGAATTGTGTTAATGATTGAATTTTTGATATAAAATTAACTAATTTTAGCCAAATTTAAACTAAAAAGTAATTAAAATAAGAGATTAAAAATTTAGTGATATAATAGGAAATTCAACTCAGAAATAATTTAAATGGGAAATTTAACTAAAATTGTAAGAAATTTACTTATGGGTGTCGAATCCACCAGAAATTAAATTAACTAAAATCACTAATTATGAAATATTTTCTACAGTAAGTGGTAAATCCAGGTTGAACCCTAGAAACTGAATTATTAAATTTCATGCACTTGTGTAATGGAAAAAGAAACAAAGGTTGGGGGGTTAATTCACAATCCAAAGAAAAATTCAAAAATAAAAAATTTTCAAATTCAACAAACTTCAGTTCAAGGTAATTCACATTCCAATGCATTGATTCGATCATAGATAAAAGAAATACAATTATATTAGTGGGTGTCGAATCCACTAGAAATTAAATTAACTAAAATTACCAATTATGAAATATTTTCTGTAGCAAGTGGTAAATCCAGGTCGAACCCTAGAGACTAAATTATTAAATTTCGTGCACTTATGTAATAGAAAACGAAACAAACAAAGATTTGGGTGGGGGGGGGGGGTTTGTAACACAAAATGAGAAGAAATCAGAAATTCAAGAACTAAATAGTAAAATCTCAATCTAGACAAACTTCAGTCCAAGGTAATTCGCATTCCAATGCATTGATTTGATCACAGACAAAAGAAATACAATTATCTCTTATTGAATACTTAAAGTAGATTTACCAAACAGCAAGGTAAGCCCCTGACTTCCTTATACTCATCAATTCGAGCCCAGCACTCTTATTAACTCTAATTATTAACTAAGTTAGTATTAAGCAATCCTCATCAAATTAATAACTGCTTTAAGAAAAGGAAGTAGTTAAGCTGAACAACAATTTATGAAGCATAAATCATTTAATCCACCCTATTGTTTCCTTAGGTTATTATAGAAAACTAGGATCATAATCAATAAAACCTAACTGCTACTCTTGTTCAATCTTACACAACAATTACGGATTATGAAGATGAACTAGCAATTGATCTCATCAAACAATTAACTAATAGGTCTTTTTAGCAAATCATTCAATAGATCAAAGACAAAGAAATCAGAAACTAATAGATATTCAAAAAGACATAAATTAAATTAAGAACCTGGTCTCATAAATCACACATAAGAACTTGAATCCCTTGAACTGAATTAAAAACTTAGCCACTCATGTTCATGACTTATAGAAAAAATAAAGAAGAACAAAGATGAAAATCTAAAAGACGAATGGAGAGGCTACTGAATTCGGATATGAAGGTGTTGGAGGCATCCGAAAAATGGTCCTTTGAGTCGGCTGCTGCCTCTTCTATTTATAATAATGGTATAGGGTTAGGTTTTTAGAGTCTCTGTTAAAAACTGCAACTGGAGCAAAATCAGAAAACTGACCGTCGACGGATACACGGCCCGTGTATCACTACACGACCCAGGGCCGTGTAACTTACTGGAGCTGAATGGGCATGTTTCGTATTGGCACAGAAAGTTACACGGGTCTCCAGGATTTGCACGGGTCAAGTTACACAGCTCGTGTACTTTGTTTCTTTCTCGGTTCTCTGGATTTCTTCTTTCAGAATGTTACACGGGTCCATAATTGTGCTTACATGACCCGTGTACTTTGTATCAACAATGCTTCTCAGTCCTTTGACCTATCCAAGCTTCCTTTCACACTTCTATGCTTTAGAACTTCACCAAAACCCTAAAAAATATAGAAATAGTCAAATTAATGCAATTGCTAACAATTTCTCCATTTAACACAATTTTTTCAATAACTCTCTAAACATATGCCTAGATGATAAATATACTTAACCAACTGAATTAAACATAAAAACATACTAGAAACACTAGATGTGATGGGAGTAAAATTAATAAATTATGCACTTATCAAATTCCCCCACACTTATTCCATGCTTGTCCTCAAGCATGACTTAAATTCTCAATTAACTTCACTTAGAAGTTCCTTAACTTCACCCTATCACAATATTTTCTAACAAAAGATTAAAAGTTTAAAAGAAGAGGCAAGTAAGGTAATAACCATCACAACAAATTTCATCAACACCATACCAATATATCAAAAATTTTTCAACACAAAATAAAAGGCTTGAAATCAATTAAGCTCACACAATTAAAGTTCCATAAAATTTTAAATCAATACATACCAAAACACAAGACTAATTTATCAAGGCACAACAATTATAGCTATTTGCAAATCTTAGGGGAGATAGAAATGCTTTTTTTTTTTCTTTTGAAATTGGTACTTCTCTCTTATCACAGTTATATATATATATATATATATATATATATATATATATATATATATATATATATATATTTTCAACCGTCACTTTCAGAAAAGTACCTTACTCATATCCTAGCTAGCTTATCCTAGCTAGCTTTTGGCCTGAGAATTAACATGGGGTTCATGAAGACCCCTGGTTAGTTTGCTTAACTAACATAGTGGAGCAATTTTCAAGTTCAATCTTTTATTTCCCCCAATTTATGCATCTACATAGTATAAAGTGCTTTGATAGATTAAACAAAGTTCTGAAATATGCATGACACTAGTTTAAAGCACACATAACTAATCATTTCACCATTAAATCAAGCCTAAATGATTTATACAGCAAAAAAAATTTGCTCTATGGTATGGAGAAGAGGGAAAATCCATCATTAAAGTTACTATTACCTTGCCTAAAATTTAAAAAATTCTATCTAAAATAGAAAAGTCATTTCAAGGACAAAACACTTCTCTCCGAGAGTTAATATAGAATCATGAATCAAGCTTATGAGAATGATTTTTTTATTTATTTTTTTATTCAAAACTCCTCCCCCACACTTAAAACTTACATTGTCCCCAATGTAAAGCCTAAATGTAAAAGAAGAAAGAAAAAAAATGCTAGAAAATAAAATAAAATAAGATAAGAGAAAGAAAACAAATCTGATTGTGGCTAACAAGCCACCTATGGGTTGCCTTCCAAGAAGCGCTTTTGTTTATCGTCGTTAGCTCGACATGGAAAATCTCCTTAATCCTCATAAATTGGGTTACTCAATTTAAGCTCCTGCACTGTATGCTCCTGAAACCCTTCATAAAATGGTTTGAGTCTATGACCGTTGACCTTGAACACCTTATTAGTTCCTAAACTTTGAATTTCAACTGCACCATAAGGAAACACATTAGTAACAACAAGGGGTCCAATCCAATGAGAATGCAACTTACCAGGCATCAGCTTCCATCGGGAATTGTACAATAAAACTTTTTGTCCAACCACAAATTGCTTCCTTAGAATTAGTTTGTCATGGAATGCCTCGGTCTTTTCATTATAGATCTTAGAGTTCTCATAAGCCTCAAGTCGAATTTCTTCTAATTCCTACAATTGTAATTTTCTTTCCACACTAGTAGTATCCAAATCAAAATTACAATGTTTAACAATCCAAGAAGCCTTATGTTCTAACTTAACAGGAAGGAGACACAGCTTACCAAATACCAATATGAAGGGGGACATACCTATGGGTGTCTTATAAGCAATCCTATAGGCCCACAATGCATCATCAAGTCTAAGGCTCTAATTTTTTTTATTTGGCTTCACTGTTTTTTCCAAAATAGACTTGATCTCTCTATTAGACACCTCTGCTTGCCTACTTATTTGAGGATGATAAGCTGTAGATACTCTATGGAAAACACCATATCTCCTCAACATGCCTCAACAGTTCTATTACAAAAATGTGTGCCCCGATCACTAATTAAAGCTATAGGAACTCCAAACTTGCTAAAAATGTTTGACTTGATAAAACCTATGACAGCTTTAGAATCATCAATCCTGGTGGCTTTGGCTTCCACCCATTTTGAAACATAATCAACAGCAAGTAATATATAAACAAAGCCAGAAGAAGAAGGAAATGGACCCATAAAATCAATACCCCACACATCAAAAATCTCACAAACAAGTATTAGATTCTTAATCATCTCATTCCTACGGGTTAAACTTCCTGTTCTTTGACATTGTTCACAATTTTTGCAAATCAAATATGAATCACAAAATATAGTGGGCCAGTAAAAACCACAATCTAATATTTTTCTACCTGTTCTCTTGGGTCCAAAATGACCTCCACATGCATAGGCGTGACAAAAAGTAAGAATAGATTGAATCTCATTATCAGGAACACATCTCCTAATAATTTGATCTGAACAAAATTTCCACAAATAAGGATCATCCCACACATAATACTTAGCCTCACTTTTCAATTTCTCTTTCTTAGCTCTACTCAAATCAAAAGGCACAACCTTAGTAGCCAAATAATTCACCAAATCAGCATACCAAGGGATCATACCTTGCAATTTAAATAACTGCTCATCAGGAAAAAGTTACTGCAAAGGAAATGGATCTTCTTGTGTCACTAACCTGTTCAAATGATTTGCTACCAAGTTCTCAGCTCCTTTCTTATATTTGATTTGAAGATCAAATTCTTGTAGCAGAAGGATCCATCTAATCAACCTTGGTTTTGCTTCCTTCTTTGCCAAGAGATACTTCAACGCTGCATGATCAGAGAAGATAATTATTTTGGAACCAAGCAAATATGACCGAAATTTATCTAAAGCAAAAACTATAGCTAAAAACTCTTTTTCGATCGTAGAATAATTGCGCTGAGCCGAATTGAGTGTTCTGGATGCATAATAAATCACATGAAAGAGCTTCCCAATACGCAGCCCTAAAACTGCTCCCACTGCATAATTACTCGCATCACCCATAATTTCAAACGGTATAGTTCAATCAGGAGCCTGGATAATAAGGGGTAATGTCAATATAGATTTTAATTTATCAAAAGCCTCCTTGCACTCTTCACTGAACTGAAAAGAGACATCTTTTTGTAAGAGTCTAGACAAAGGCAATGCTATTTTAAAGAAATCCTTAATGAACCTACGATAGAAACCTGCATGACCAAGAAAAGAGCGTACTACCCTTACAGTTGTGGGGTAGGGTAAGTTCACAATTAAATCAATTTTTTATTTATTCACCTCAATACCCCTATTAGAGATAATATGACCCAAAACAATCCCCTATTCCACCATAAAATAACACTTCTCATAATTCAAAACAAGATTTTTCTCAATGCATCTCTCAAGAACAGAATTTAAATGATGTAAACATGCATCAAATGAATCACCATACACAGTAAAATCATCCATGAATACCTCAATGCATGTATCAATGTAATATGAAAATATGCTCATCATGCATCTCTGAAATGTGGCAGGTGCATTACAAAGCCCGAAGGGCATCCTTCTAAAAGCAAAAGTTCCAAAAGGACAAGTGAAGGTAGTCTTCTCTTGATCCTCTGGTGCAATCGCAATTTGATTATATCCAAAAAAGCCATCGAGAAAACAGAAATAAGACTTACCTGCTAACCGCTCAAGCATCTGATCAATGAATGGTAGTGGGAAGTGGTCCTTCCTTATTGCTGAATTCAGCTTGGGGTAGTCTATGCACATTCGCCATCCACTTTGAATCCTTATTGGAACAAGTTCATTATCTTGATTTGCTATCACAGTGACTCTTGACTTTTGGACTGGACTTACCCATTTTCTGTCTGAAATTGGGTAAATAAATTGTAACACCCTAGGCAAATCCCACATCGGCAAAACACAGAAGAGATGCTGGGTTTATAAGTTGGCGGCTCGTAACCCCTAGTGACGCATTTTAAAACCGTGAGGGCTTCGATCCAGAGCAGACAATATCACTAGTGGGCCGAGCCATTACATATTTGGTATCAGAGCTGGACTCCCTCTAGTATGGTGTGTGGTGCGAGGATGCACCAAGTGGAAGCTGGTGGGCTTATCACGACCCAGGGGTGGGGTTGGGACGTGCTTGTTCAACCAGCTACACACTAGGGTGGAAACTTCGTGTCCCACATCGAAAACAGGAAGAAAAGATTTGGGCCATATATGTGGGAGCCTTCCTCACCTGGTCAGCGCGCTTTTGGGAATGAAACCTCCCAAGGGACAAATATTTGAGGCCCATGGGCCAAAGCGGACAATACTAACTGGAGAAGGATCGGGCTATTACATTTATTGGTATCAGAGCAAAGGTTTAGGCATTCATAGGCATAGGTAGACAGAAAGATATAGTGTGCATAACATGCATGAGCCCTTATTTAGGAGTCGAGGTGACACTAATGCCAATCTATTCTTTGTTTGTTTTATAGGATTGATGGAGTCTGATCCTTTAGAGGAAGGGTATTACAGACCAGTGGAGGAGGAGGAAATTGGTAGTCATGCACCTGTCTGTAGTCAGGGGCGAGATAGGAGAGAGGAGTCATCCCGGAGTACAGCGGGTAGAACGCAGCAAGCGTTTTTGGAGCAAATGACTCAGATGCTCTACCAGTTTACCGGAACCACCCCACAGCCTACACAACAGTCCCCACTAGAGAAGTTAAGAAAGTATGGGGCCGTTGACCTTATGGGTAAGAAGAAAGATGACCCATCCACTGCTGAGCATTGGCTAAAGCGGACTGAGAGAGTGCTGAGGCAGTTACATTGCACGCCAGAGCAACAGTTAGAGTGCGCTCTGTCGTTACTACAGGAGGAAGCCTACCGGTGGTGGGATACAGTGTCTAGAACGGTACAACCAATGGAGCTTACTTGGGATTTCTTTCTGACTGAGTTTAGAAAGAAGTATATTAGTCATATATACTTAGAGGCCCGAAGGAGAGAGTTTCTGACCTTACGGGAAAGACAGTTAACGGTTTCTGAGTATGAGAGGGAGTTTGTGAGGCTGGGTAGATATGCACGAGAGGTAATGCCTACAGAGGCAAAGAGGTGTCGTAGGTTTGAGGATGGACTGAATGATAATATCAGAATTATAGTGACGGCACATGGGCATACGGATTTTTCTCGACTAGTGGCTGTATCACTTAATGTAGAGAGAGTACAAAATGAGGAGTAGTCTAGGAGAGATAGACAGCGAAAGAGGAGTTCTAGACAAGGTCAGTCCAGTACAAGAGTTTCTGAGGGTAAAAGGCCCAAGGTTTCCCAGGGCCAAGGCCAGAGACAGGGGTCTCAGTTTACTCAGAGAGGAGGACATTCCAGAGCGTCAGTGGGAAGTTCTCTTGGCATAGTGGTAGGGGGATCTACCTCCATACCATTATGCACCTACTGTGAGAGGAGGCACCGTGGAGAGTGCCGATTATTGACTGGGGGATGTTTCTGATGTGGAGCTACAGACCATTTTCTACGAGATTGTCCCCATAGGAGTGTTTCCAATGCCCCACCACGGACTGAGAGATCTGCCCCTGTAGTTCAGAGGGGTAGACGACCTGTGAGACCAAAGGTGATAGGTACCTCACAGAGACCAGCTTCTGAGACGATTGAGCGACCCGAGGCTCGAGTAGCATGTGTACGCTATGAGGGCACAGGAGGAGCCAGAGTTGGCAGACATTGTTAGAGGTATATTTCTCGTTATAAAATTTTAGTATATGTAATAATAAATCCTATGTACGAGATAAAAGTAAATAGGTATAGAACTAGTTGAAAATAAGATCGTAAAGCCAGGACTAATAAAACAGACTAAGGAGAAGTAGTTCCTCGGCTATTTACACCAAGTAAATTTCGAGGACGAAATTTTTATTAGAGGGGGAGAATTGTAACACTCTCACTTTTGATAGTCTGTGCATCCTACTGTTCCGATGACTAATTTTCTATTCGGACAGTCTGAATGTCTAGAACTAGACTCAAACTAGAGTGAGAAAACATAAATTGATTGAATATAGACTAACTAAAATTAAAGAAAAGTAAAAGAAATGAAGTGCAACTCTGTTAAACGAGCCAGGGTCACAGCGATGGGTGACCGTACGAGGAAGTATCAGTAAAGACAGTTACCGACTCCAAACACATGAGGAATCCCGAGAGATAATTTTTGGGACTTAATTTAAGGGTTAATGAGGTATAAATGACATTAAAAATGTTAAAGAAAATCCAGAAAATTTTATTTATCGGTATAGACAAAAATAACTCGATAAGTCCAAGGAATGGCATTTTGGTCATTTCAATCCTAGAGTTGAATTTTGACCTAATTGTCAATTAAAATAAGAAAGATTAAAATATATAAAATGAATTAAAAACATGAAATTGAGTATGAAAATAAGAAAAGAAAAGAAAAGAAAAGGAAAAAGAAAGAATTAAAAATATAATTATTTAGAATGACATCATTAAAGGAGAAAGTAACCAATAGGAATTAAACAGCTATTATAAAGAGATAAGGAGAGTTAAAATGAGACAAAAATTGACTAAAATTTTAGATTTTATCTCCTCATCTTCTTTCTTCTATAAGTCGTCCACCATTAGAGCTCCCTTCCCCCATTTTCATCAAGCTTTGAACTTGATTTTCCCTAAGCTTTCTACCCCAAAACCCTAAACCCCTTTCACAAAAATTAATCTCCACATCAAGAGGAACATTTTAATTGTTATAAAGTGAAGAAAACTCGAAGTTTTAACAAGCCAAGAAAGTAGTTAAAGAGGTTAGTGCACTAATTCATTTCTATTTCTTTTCTAAGCATGACAAGCTTGCTAAATTAAGTTAGATTGATATGAAATTAAAAGAAATTCATTGGGATAGGAAATTAATAAATTTCAGCAGCCATTATAAGAGTTGTGGTTTGATGGTTTTGAGGAAATTATTTGCGTTTATTAATGATATTGATGAGTAATTATGATGAACAAATTGATTGGCATGTATTTACATGAATTGAGGAATGTGAGTTAGGGTTTTTTACCTAACTTTGAGGAAATTGATGTGTGTCTTGAAATGGATGATGTTGAGATGATTTAATGACTATTAGAAGTGCTATATATGTCAAATGCAATTTGTGGAGTTGGGAGAATTGAATTTGGGAGTGTTGATTCTTATGTAGGAAAATCGGACCTTTGAGTCCAGTGCATTGTTTGAGTTATAACTGGAGTTGCGTTGCTCCAATTGGTGTGAGGCCAATTGGAGATGAAACCTAGGACAAAATGCCCCATTTTTCATGAAGAAACCATGCCCAAATTCTGTCTATAAGTTGATCAATTTACTATCCCAATCTGAATGTCCAGACCTTGAACTCAGAAAATTAACCAAATGAATAGTAAATGTTCAAATGGCCATAACTCCCTCTAGACAGGTCTAAATGACCTGAATTTAACCATTGGAAAGATTAGACTTAGGACTACAACTTTCATTGAGAACACCAAGACTAGAAATGCCTTTAACCAAATGAAATTATTGACTCAAGTTAGAACACCAAACTGACCTGCACCATTCTGTCTAGAATTTTCTGGACTAAAGCTCACCCGACCAGTTTTGGCAAAATGGCCATAACTTGGTCTATAAAAATTCAAATGCAATGAAACCAATGGAAAAAGTTTTATAAGACATAGATATACAATATTGGTCTTTTAAAACCCAGAAACCTAGGGAACTAGGTCAATTGACTAGGTTAATTTTACATATAAAATCTGGAAATTTTCAAAAGAATCATATGACCTTAGAACACACATTTAGCTATATCTCCTACTAGAAAACTCCAATTAGGTTGAGCCATACTGATCGGGAACCCTAAGAAACAGGGCTCCAACTTTGTTTTAGACTTGGTCCTCAAATTATGAACATCAGAACCCTAAAATGGGAGTCAAAGTTACTGATCTGAACATGAGCCCTGGTAGAACAGGGTACATGAGTCCAGGCCAGTGATTTGGCCATAATTAATTCTACAAAACTTGAAAAATTATAATAAAAATTTTTGAGAGACTATAAGACATAGAGAAACAAATTCTATGAAGGGAGTGTGGCCAAACAGTGGCCACATCCTAGTCAATCTGCTATGTAAAAACAATGCACCAAATCTGGACCTAAAGAAAAGTCCATAAAACAATTAGGCATATGAGATGAAATGAATTAGAATAAATTGTTAAGCATAAAAATAACATGAATTAATAAAATTATAAATATTTAATAATATTATTCTGCCCAAAGTACACCTAGACTCATTTATATAGCTTGGATAGATTGGTATACCAATTAGGGACTACATATTGCAGTACTACCCACAAGGATAATCATTAATAGGCAATATATGTCTAAGATGATTGTTCTACTAGCTTTATGCCTGCCCGATGGCCATAGTGCCAATTTTTATTATTACTAGCTTATGCCTGCCTGTTGGCCTTGTGCCTGATATGACTGTTATATACTTGATAGACATACGGCTATCTACCTCGTATACTCCCGTGTATCCAGTCTTTATAATCTGTCATAGGTTACTTGGGCACAGAAATGAGTAGAAATCTTTAATTGAAATAAATACATGAGAAGATTGTTAAGGTGAACTTCATTGAATTAAACATAAGATACATGATAAAAAGATTCCGATTAATTTATTTTGTCCAAAGTTCTATAAACATGTAAAAGACCTAGAAATTCATAAAATTTTATATTTCCTTATAAGAATACATGTAGAATAATTATTTCAGTTATTTGTTTATTTTTATTTCAATATATGCACCACTAAACATTATGCTTAGCGCGTTGGTTCTTACCACGCGTAGGTATAGGAGAGCCATAGTAGTAGCAGCAGTAGAGCCTAGACAGGACTTGAGCAGATCTACTACAGTGTAGATTGTCACCTCATCAGTTCATTTTGGTAGGGCTCATGTATAGTTAGATTTTGTGTTTTGGTTATTGTATGTAATAAATCAGATTGAGATGTGTAACTAAATTTTGGATTGTATATAAAATTTTATATTATTGTGAGTAATGTTATATGAATAAAATGCAAGTTTATTTTATTTGAAAATTTTATGAGTAATGGTATGATATTGTACATAACAATTGACATGAGAAATGATGTGATGGAATGGGATAAAAAAAATTTTCTTCACGTAATATAATATAATTGAATTATTATTGTACATGACAAGACAGAATAGGGTGCTCCGGCACCGAATGTAGCACACTTTGCTCTGCTATACTGTAGACCGGGTAGGGGTGTTACATTTTGTGGTATTAGAGCCGCTCCGCGTGCAACCTTGAGCGATGGTGGGGTAAACCTCAGTGAGGATGCTGAGTCCCATAAGGGGGGTGGATTGTAACACCCTAGGCAAATCCCACATCGACAAAACACGAGAGAAAAGTTGGGTTTATAAGTTGGTGGTTCATAACCCCTAGTGATGCGTTTTAAAATCGTGAGGGCTTCGGCCCAGAGCGGACAATATCACTAGTGGGCCGAGCCGTTACATAACTACATCCAGTAGCTTTAAAATCTCCTTCTTCACAACTTCCATCATCTGTGGGTTCAACCTCCTTTGAGCTTCTCTACTTCGTTTAGCCTCATCCTCCAGTAAAATCTTGTGCATGCACACTGATGGACTTCTACCTTTGATGTCAGCTATTGTCCATCCAATTACTTCCTTGTGTATTCTCAGAACTCTAGTCAATCTATCTTCTTGAATCTTTGTTAAATTACTTGAGATGATAACTGGAAGTGTCTCATTGTCTCCCAAGTAAACATACTTTAAATGCTCAGGTAAAGGCTTTAGTTCAAGAATTGGTGCCTACACCACAGAAGGTAATAATTTTGTGTGAGATACAGGTGAGTCAATCTTTGATACTCCATGCATTTTTGGAACAGGAGGTAATGACTGCAATGCCATTACTACCTCTTGAACCTCTACACTTAATGGTTGATTGGTACTGATATCTTGAATTCCCTGACTAATCACCACTTCTAACTCATCCTCCATGCTTAACTCAAAAACATTCTGCACAATTGTATCAAAAACATCAATAGAAAAAATAGATTGGTCATCAGCAGGATACTTCATGACATCAAAGATGTTAAATTTGACAGCCTTTCTAGTCTCTCCATCAAACTCCATAGTTAAGGTACCATCATCCACATTAATTTTTGTCTTGGTAGTCTTTAGGAAAGGTCTTCCAAACAAAATCAAAGTGGACTTTGATGTGGGAACACTATCCTCCATATCCAGAATGTAAAAAACTGTAGAAAAAATTAATTCTCCAACCTGCACCAACACATCCTCAACTACTCCTAATGGGTAAGCATTAGATCAGTTAACTGAATAATGACACTGGTTTCTTTCAAAGGACCCAAATTTAAAGTTTGAAAAAATAAATTTGATATAACATTAATAGATGCTCCTAAATCTGCCATTACCCATTCAAATTTAGAATCACATATTCTGCAGGGAATAGAAAACGAACCTAGATCCTTACAGTTAGGGGATAATTTTTGCTAAATTAATGCCGACACATTTTCCTCCACACTGATCTTCTCATTATTCCTCAACTTGCGCTTTGTAGTGCATAGTTCCTTAAGGAATTTAGCATACTTGGGAACTTGTTTGATTGCATCAAGTAAAAGTATATTGACCTCTACCTTCCTGAAAGTCTCTAAAATTTCTTTCTCTTGTTCTTCTTTCTTTTTCTTAGCCAATCTGCAGGGGAATGGCAGAAGAACAGAATTATTAACCTTATTCAGTTTAGGTTCAGTATTTACCTCAATTTCAGGAACTTTAGACTCTTTTTCTCCTTGCTTCTTCTTTTTCATTAACTCATGTGGAGTCTGATTATCAACTTTTTTCCCACTTCGCAATAGTATTGCACTTGCATTTTCTCTGAAGTTCATGACTGTTTGTGATGGAAGCTTTCCAGAACCTTGAGCTTCCAGCTTATTCACAGATGAGGCTAACTGACCAATCTGCCTCTCTATGTTTTAAATGCTATTTCTGGTCTCCAGTTGAAATTGTTGGGTATTGTTAGCCAAGGGTTTAACAATTTCATTAAGTGACATACCTTGATTTGAAGGAGGCGGAGGTGATTGTGGTTGATTCACTTGTGGTCTTTGCTATTGGTATCGGTTTTGCACCGGTTGATTCCCATAACTCAAATTGGGATGATCTCGCCATCCTGGATTATAAATACTAGAATAGGGATCATACCTGCGTTGTGGCTGTCCATAATGTCCTACTGCATTAGCATGTTGCATTGATTCATCCTCTTGTAATGCAGGACACATGTCAGTAGCATGACCAGAACCCGAACAAATTCCACATACCTTAACAGTTTGCATATTCCCTACAGCCAACTGCCTCACTAAAGAAGTTAGATCGAAATTTGTTTCTCAAGGTTAGATGTACTTACCTCATTAACCTTCATAGGTGTGTGATCCATTCTCATTCCAAACTGCTGAGAAATTGCTGCCATGTTAGCAATCAACATCCTTGCTTCATCTAGTGTTTTGTCAACCAAAGCTCCTCCACTGGCAGCATCTATCATACTGCGGTCCATTGGTAGAAGTCCCTCATAGAAATATTGAATTAACAACTGCTCACTTATTTGATGATGGGGACAGCTTGCACACAGCTTCTTAAATCTCTCCCAGTACTCATACAAGCTCTCTCCATTGTACTGTCCGATGCCACAAATTTTCTTTTCATATGTTGGTAGCACGGGAAGCAGGAAAATACTTCTCCAAAAATATCTACTTCATCCCATTCCATGAGTTGAAGGATTCGGAAGAAAGGTAATACAACCAATCCTTAGCTATGCCCTCCAGTGAGAAAGGGAAAGCCCAAAGCTTGATATGATCCTCTGAAACTCCTTGAGGTTTCATGCTGGAACACACAACATGGAATTCTTTTAAATGCTTATATGGATCCTCACCTGCAAGACCATAAAACTTAGGCAACAAATGAATTAGTACACATTTTAACTCAAAAGCAGCATTTAAAGCAGGGTATTGAATACACAAAGGTTGTTGGTTTAGATCAGGAGCAGCCAACTCTTTCAAAGTTCTAGCAGCCATAGTTTCATTTTCGGAATTTGACTCTGAATCCGAATCCTAATTGGAATCCGAACTTAGCTTTTTTGGAGTATTCAGAATAAGCCTACCTTGCTTAGCCAATTTTCTCAACTGTTTAGCTATTTTTTCTACTTCTAGATCAAATATCAATTCACCAGATTGCGAAGTTCTTGTCATTAACAAAGAGAAATCAAAGTAAAAACAGAAAAATGCCTCAAAACCCTAGAAAATAATCGAATTTGGCCTCAAGAGGGTGGGGCCAAGAAATCCGATGGATTAATTAGTCCTGATCAAAGTGTCGTTTCCTTCAAAATAGGCATGGGCCACCCTCCAAATTCAACCAAACTTCTTAATAAATAGTAACACCGTAAGTTTTTTTTTTTTTTCAAAAACCTAAAAATAGCAACACTTCATAAACAAAATTAATAAACAGAATACACAAAACACAAAATCTAATAAATTTTAGTCCTCGGCAACGGCGCCAAAATTCTTAGTGGGTGTCAAATTCACTAGAAATTAAATTAACTGAAATTACCAATTATGAAATATTTTCTATAGCAAGTGGTAAATCCAGGTCGAACCCTAGAGACTAAATTATTAAATTTCCTGCACTTGTGTAATGAAAAACGAAAGAAACAAAGACTTGGGGGGGGGGGGTTTGTAACACAAAATCAGAAGACATCAGAAATTCAAGAACTAAATATTAAAATCTCAATCTAAACAAACTTCAATCCAAGATAATTCGCATTCTAATGCATTGATTTGATCATAGACAAAAGAAATACAATTATCTCTTATTGAATACTTAACGTAGATTTACCAAATAGCGAGGTAAACCCCTGACTTCCCTATACTCATCAATTCAAGCCCAGCACTCTTATTGACTCTAATTATTAACTGAGTTGGTATTAAGCAATCCTCATCAAATTAATAAATGCTTTAAGAAAAGGAAGTAGTTAAGCTGAACAACAATTTATGAAGCATAAATCATTTAATCCACCCTATTGTTTCCTTAGGTTATTATCGAAAACTGGGATCATAATCAATAAAACCTAATTGCTACTCTTGTTCAATCTTACACAATAATTACGAATAATGAAGATGAACTAGCAATTGATCTCATCAAATAATTAACTAATAGGCCTTTTTAGCAAATCATTCAATAGATCCAAGACAAAGAAATTAAAAAATAATAGATATTCAAAAAGACATAAATTAAATTATGAACCTGATCTCACAAATCATACATAAGAACTTGAATCCCTTGAACTGAATTAAAAACTTAGCCACTCATGTTCATGGCTTACAGAAAAAATAAAGAAGAATAAAGACGAAAATCTAAAAGACGAATGGAGAGACTGCTGAATTCGGATCTGAAGGTGTTGGAGGCGTCCGAAAAATGGTCCTTTGAGTCAGCTGCGGCCTCTTCTATTTATATTAAATGGTCTAGGGTTAGGTTTTTAGAGTCTCTATTAAAAACTGTAATTGGAGCAAAATCAGGAAATTGACTGTCGACAGATACATGGCCCGTGTATCACTACACGACCCAAGGCCGTGTAACTTACTGGAGCTGAATGGGCATGTTTTGTATTAGCACAGAAAGTTACACGGGTCTCCAGGATTTACACGGGTCAAGTTACACAGCCTGTGTACTTTGTTTCTTCCTCGGTTCTCTGGATTTCTTCTGGCAGAATGTTACACGGGTCTATGGTTGTACTTACACGACCCGTGTACTTTGTATCAACAATGCTTCTCAGTCCTTCAACCTATCCAAGCTTCCTTTCACACTTTTATGCTCTGGAACTTCACCAAAACCCTGAAAAATACAGAAAGAGTCAGATTAATGCAATTGCTAACAATTTCTCCATTTAACACAATTATTTCAACAACTCTCTAAACATATGCCTAGATGATAAATATACTTAACCAAGTGAATTAAACATAAAAACATACTAGAAACACTAGATGTGATGGGAGTAAAATTAATAAATTATGCACTTATCATATATCTTATTGAATACTTAACGTAGATTTACCAAACAGCGAGGTAAACTCCTGACTTACCTATACTCATCAATTCGAGCCCAGCACTCTTGTTGACTCTAATTGTTAACTAAATTGGTATTAAGCAATCCTCATCAAATTAATAACTACTTTAAGAATAGGAAGTAGTTAAGCTGAACAATAATTTATGAAGCATAAATCATTTAATTCAACCTATTGTTTCCTTAGGTTATTATCGAAAACTGATATCATAATTAATAAAACCTAATCGCTACTCATATTCAATCTTACACAACAATTACGGATTATGAAGATGAACTAGCAATTGATCACATCAAACAATTAACTAATAGGCATTTTTAGCAAATCATTCAATAGATCAAAGACAATGAAATCAGAAAACAATAGATATTCAAAAAGATATAAATTAAATTAAGAACCTGGTCTCACAAATCAAGCAAAAGAACTTGAATCCCTTGAACTGAATTAAAAACTTAGCCACTCATGTTCATGGCTTACAGAAAAATAAAGAAGAAATCTAAAAAGAGAATGGAGATCGAAGGTCTTCTATGGAGAACGAAGGTCTGAATTGGATGTGTTTTAGCTACTACCCATAGACATTTTTGTAACACCTCTAATTTTTAAATTTATTATTTTTGGGTAAATATTGATATTTTATTTTATTTGAATTTTAGGAAATTATTTGAATTTTTTTTTGGATTTTAGAAATCGGGTTCGATTTTTCGAAAATAAAAACTTTGATGATTTTTAAAAATTAATTTAAAGATCACGTGGCAAAACTAAAAATATATTTAGAGTCTACAAATTTTTCTGAGTTTTCTAGAATTTTTTCAGAATTTTTGGGCCTCGTTTCGGTCCAGAGGCAGAATAAAAATTCAAAATTTTGTATCCTAAATCGAACCGGCCGAATTGAATCAGACCGGCTCCTTCTTCCTTTTCCTTTCTCCCCGCACGCGTCCCGACCTCTCTCTCTCTCTCTCTCTCCCGTTTTCTCTCTCCTCCCTCCTCCCCTTGCCACGATGCTGCCACCCCAGCTCACCGGCGCGCCGCCTCACCATCTCTCCACGGCCAGTCGACGCCCCAGGCAGCCAGAAAATGCGTGCGAATGCCTCCCCTGCTCGTGCGCGATGCTTCGTCTTCCCGGGCAAATTCCGGCCGATCCGGCCACCAATAGGGCCGAGTCTTGAGTCAAACACCATCTACAACTCGAGAGCTTTCCATAGACACCAAGAACACCAAAATCCATCAAGCGGTTTGTCCAATTTTTGTCCGGGAAGTTTTAGCCCATTTTGACTTTTGGGCTAGATTTCTCGCAAACCGTAAATCCCACGAGAAAACCGAGAGTACCAGGGCGCTCCACTCGTCGAGAGCTTCGCAGGAATATAAATTTCAAAATTTTTCGACACTGTTTTTTGGTGGATCCCACGGAACTTCGTAATATTTTTTCGAGCAGTAAATGAGCTTAGAAAATTTCATAAAATTTATGTACTAACCCCTGTGTTGTGGGCTTCGTGTAGGTATCTTCAATTCGCAGAAATTCGAAAGTTGTCCGGGTCTATGAATTTTCGACTAGACAGACCGGCTACAAAAAAAGTCTCCAAATTGGATCAAGATTTTGGCTACCCCACCATTGTCAGATTGTCCTGAGCGCGTCCTCGAAGTCGGAATCGGCATAGGTAAACCCGAACCTTACTTTTTCGTAATTTTCTAGTACTTAAATGGGATTAAAAATCCATAAAATATTCGTGGTAGCTCAAAAAATTATGATTCTTTTTGCAATAGCCTAGTAATATTGCTAAGGGCCGCGGGGCAAAGTTTTAGAATTTTTAGAGCTTATTTGGGCAGTTTTTGCAAAAAAGATTAATTATAAGGACTAAACTGTAAATTTACATATTATGATTGATGATCGTTTGGATGGGCCCAAGAGGGGCTGTGTGATGTGATTGAGTTGTGAATGTATGATTTGTGAATATAGAAGTGCGTTTTGAGCCCTTTTGCAGGTTGGGTAGATCCTAGGCATAAGGGAGATTCTGCCGAATTTTTGGCACGACTTAGGACGTATTTGATCTTTTTTCTTAGTTTATATTGAGTCAAATTTATTAAATGATTGTAATAAAATTGTTAGGTGAGCAGGGACAGCCTTCTTCCTCCGCCCAGCCGCCTCAGTGACCGCTGTCAAGTCTGTGAGTAAAATATTAATTTTAATTGTAATGTCGATATTATTATATGTTTAAGCATGCCCATGCATCACTTATATGTATGTATCTATGTAGTTAAACTCTAGGCATGTTTTATGTTGCATTCATAACTGTTAAAGTGCCATGGATGTTGTTGTGGTAATTTGGAGCAGTGTGCGTGCGTTGGCGTGCGTGTGATGTGGTGTTGACTATGGATAGGACGGGTAGACACGGCTTGAGATCTTCGCTGGGACTCAGTCCTTCAGGGTAGACATGGCTTGAGTTCTTCGCTGGGACCCCGATTTGATTATTTAAGTAGAAGTCCGAGCTGAGTTCTTCGCTGGCACAGGTTGGATTAAGAGAGCTGTATAGGGGATCAGCTCCCATATATGTATTGTTTGACATTATCGGGTGTTTGAGTGCTCCAAATTACCTTTTTGCTGTTATGATGTGAAAATATTACTGATGTTACATTTCACTTTACAGGGTGCATTAGCTTTAGATAGTTATAGAGATTATGGTTAAAATTGATATTTTACTCTCTAAGTCGAACGCTCACTCCTGTTCAATATTTTTCTAGGCCACAGGAGGATATTTTTGAGGTTAACCTGCTTTTCTCCCTTGTAGGTCGTTTATTAATGTTTGTATAATTCAGTTAACTTCTAGAATTTTCGCATGGGTCAGAAATATTCAGTTGATTTGGGTTTGTAATATAATTACCATGTTGGACCTGTAAACTCATTATTATATGAATGTTTGATGGACTGGATGAGGGAGCTAAGCTCCCATTTATTTTTATGACATTTGAGTATGTAGAGGGTGAGCTGAGCTCCCCAATTGATTATATATTGTGTTTACAGGTCGGGTGAGTCAAAAACTCCCTGTTGAAAGGTCCATTTTATGGCCGAACTCTGTCCGGTTGAATTCTTGAAATTGGGCCCAAATGGGCCTTAGAGTTGGGTTAAGGAATAGTTAGACTTACTACGGGTCTCGGGGGCTTTAGGCTGGCCCAGGTCCTAGTGCTGGTCTGGCCCATAGGTTAGGTCATGATAAATGTGGTATCAGAGCTTAGGCTCCAGATTCATAGGGAATAATTGTCTAAAGTGTTGGGAAGAGTCTACTAGGAGTCACATGCGGAAAATTGGGTCCATATTCATCTTGCATTGTCATCTTTGCTTCTAGTTTTTGCTTCATATAATTGTGTGTAATATGAATCTATAGAGCTGTGTAACATGTTATTTTGATATATTGTGGGCTAATGCTGCTGAATTTCAGGAAAATGCATAGAAGCAGGAGAGCTACCACTGCACCAGAACCAGATGTGCCTAACGAGGTGTCGGTACAGGATGAGGAGCCTGCCTTGAGGAGGCGGGGTAAGAGGCCTAGAGCTGCTCAAGTAGAAGAGCAGCTGCCACCAGTTCAGGATCAGTCTTTTATGGCACAGGGTCCCATGGACCCAATGGCACCTACTCTAGCTGGTTTGCAAAGAATCATCGATATGATGGCACAGTATATGGTCCACCCTCCCCAGCAGCAGCAGCAGTCTACCTCACCAAGAGGGGAACCTTACAAACAGATAATCAATTTTAAGAAGTTGGTGCCTGGTACTTATGATGTGTCAGACGATGCCTATCGGTTTTTGGATTCCTACAGACAGGCAGGAATAGAGTTGCAGTTGACTGATAAAAGACTTATAGAGTGTATACAGCACGTCATGGGGCCTATACCTAGACAATGGATGAATGACTACATATTACCTCGGATGGAGGGTTTGTCGTGGACTCAGTTTGTGGAACTGTTCATCAACTGGTTTGTACCAGAAAGTTTCAGAAATCAAAAGCAGTGGGCCTTTGAGGCCTTAAGACAGAATGGCAGGTCTGTAGATGAGTATGCTACAGAATTTCTGGAATTGAGCAAGTATGCCCCTAAAGCAGTAGCTACAGAAACTATGAAGGTGAAGAGGTTCCTAAAGGGGCTTGATAGGAGGTATGCAATCCTGGCCATGATGTCTGATTAGTCTTTTGATGTGGTAGTTGATCGAGCCAGACATATTGAGATTAGCTATGCTATGGATGACAGCAGAAGGGCAAAGAAAAATAGAGCAGAGGGTTCTTCAGGTGTTCCCCACATGAATACTACGGATAGTGGTGGCCAAACTAATTACAGAGGAAGAAGCAGGAATAAGAAAAGTGGTTTTAGACACAAATCTCGAGGATTCAGACCAGGGTATGGATCCAGCAGTGATCACAGTTCGAGATAAAGCAGTTCTAGGTCTGGTTCAGGATCCTCCTTAGCACCTTGTGCACAGTGTGGAAGAGGACATTCAGGACCTTGTATGATGGGTTCAGGAGTATGCTTCAGATGTGGCCAACAAGGTCACTTTGCTAGGGAATGCCCCGTGTTCAGCGAGCCACAGATAGGGTCACAGGGTTCTGTTGCAAATGTTCCTCGTCAGTTGTATCCTGGTGCTTCCAGCATGGCAGGCAGTTAGTTCAGTGGCCAACAGGGCCGAGGACAAGAGGGACGTGGATTTGGAGGCAGATCAGGAGGTAGAAGTCAGTATCAGGGTTCTGCCACTCAGGGTAGGGGTCAAGCTCGGGTTTTTACCCTGACCCACCAGGATGCTCAGGCTTCCAATGCAATTGTGGAAGGTATTCTTCTAGTTTGTTCCTATGAGGCTCGTGTTTTGATAGATCCGGGTGCTACGCACTCATTTGTCTCCCCTGTGTTTGCCATGAGATTGGGTAGAAACCCTACAACTTTAGAATGCCCTTTGTCTGTAGCTACCCCACTTAGTGACAACATAGATGTAGACATGGTTTTTCTGGGTAGCCTAGTAGTAATGGATGGAAGGATCCTCCCAGCAGATTTGATTCCTCTACCAGTAATAGATTTCGATGTAATCTTAGGGATGGATTGGTTGGCAACTCATTATGCCACTTTAGACTGTAGGAACAAAAAGGTGTATTTCCATATACCTGGTGTGGAAGAGTTTAGTTTTGATGGTGACAGGAGCGTGGCTCCATATAATTTGGTGTCAGTAATTAGTGCTAGAAAAATGTTAAGGCGTGGATAACAAGGGTATTTGGCATTGGTGAGAGATACATCTGTAGAAGGTGTCAACATTAAAAATGTTCCTGTTGTCAGAGAATTCATGGATGTCTTCCCTGAGGAGCTTCCAGGGTTGCCACCAAGAAGGGAAATAGAGTTCTACATTGATGTTGTGCCGGGTACAAACCCCATATCAATGCCGCCTTACAGGATGGCACCAGCAGAATTAAAAGAGCTAAAGGAGCAACTATAGGAGCTTTTGGACAAGGGTTTTATACATCCGAGCACTTCACCCTAGGGCACTCCTGTTCTATTTGTGAGAAAGAAGGATGGGTCATTGAGGTGGTGTATTGACTATAAATAGCTGAACAAGGTGACTGTGAAGAACAAGTATCCACTTCCTCGGATCGATGATCTGTTTGATCAGCTCCAAGGGGCTAGATTCTTTTCCAAGATAAACCTGCGATCAGGCTACCATCAGTTGAGAATCAGGAATGAGGATGTGTCCAAAACATCATTTAGGACAAGATATGGTCATTATGAGTTCTTGGTGATGTCTTTTGGACTCACTAATGCACCAGCATCCTTCATGGACTTGCTGAATAGGGTGTTTAGGCCATTCTTGGACCGTTTTGTCATCGTATTCATAAATGACATTTTGGTATACTCTCGGACCGAGGAAGAACACGTGTGGCACTTAAGGATGGTGTTGCAGACTTTGAGGGAGCACCAGCTATATGCCAAATTTTCAAATTTTGAATTTTGGCTAGAAAGCATTTCATTCTTAGGACACGTGGTTTCTAGTGAACGCATTCAAGTGGATCCCAAGAAAATTGAAGCTGTAACTGATTGGCTTAGGCCTACAACAGTCACTGAGGTGCGAAGTTTTCTAGGTCTAGCTGGCTACTATAGGTGTTTTGTGCAAGATTTTTCTAGGATAGCGGCTCCCCTAACCAAGTTAACTCCGAAGAATGTTCCATTCATTTGGACAGATGACTGTGAGGAGAGTTTCCAGAAGCTTAAGGAGTGTCTAACCACCGCCCCTGTGTTGACACTACCTATGAGTGGTGAAGGATACACCGTGTACTGTGATGCCTCCAGAGTTGGCTTAGGGTGTATTTTGATGCAGAATGGAAAAGTAGTGGCTTATGCTTCAAGGCAGCTGAAGAGGCATGAGCAGAACTACCCCACCTATGATTTGGAAATGGCGGCTATAATCTTTGCACTAAAAATCTGGAGACACTACCTGTATGGTGAAAGTGTGTGAGATATACACCGACCATAAGAGTTTGAAGTACATCTTCCAACAGAGGGGTTTAAACTTGAGACAAAGGAGATGGATGGAGCTTCTAAAGGACTATGATTGCACCATCCAGTACCACCCTGGGAAGGCCAATGTAGTAGCAGATGCTTGGAGCAAAAAATCTTCTGGCAACATAGCGCATATTTCAGCAGAGAAGAGACTGTTGATTCAGGAAGTATATGAGTTGATGGATCAAGGTTTAATCCTAGATCTTTCAGATGAGGGGGGTATTGTTGGCTCATTTTTCAGTGAGGCCAGACTTGTGAGACAGAGTTAGAGTTTCCCAGCACAGAGACCAACAATTGATGAAGATCATAGAAAGAGTACAGCAATGTGAAGGTGGTGAGTTTGGATTTGCCAATGATGGCGCCCTTATGCAAGGTTCTAGGATATGTGTGCCCGATGTGGACAATCTCAGAAATGAAATCATGCAAGAGGCACACTATACACTGTACAATGTCCACCCAGGCTCCACCAAGATGTACCATGATGTGAAAGATAGCTATTGGTGGAATGGCATAAAGAAAGACATAGCAGACTTTGTGTCCAAGTGCTTGACTTGTCAGAAGGTGAAGTTTGAACACCAGAGATCGTCAGGGAAGCTGCAAGAGCTCCCTATCCCAGAATGGAAGTGGGAAATGATTACCATGGATTTTGTGACTGGGTTGCCTCGTACCACTCGAGGATATGATTCGATATGGGTAATTGTAGACCGCCTAACTAAATTAGCTCATTTCCTGCCTGTGAAGACTACATATTCTGTGGCACAGTACGCCCGACTCTACATTCGAGAAATAGTCAGATTGCATGGAGTTCTTACTTCCATAATATCTGACAGAGGGCCCCAGTTCACTTCTCAGTTTTGGAGGAAGTTGCAGGAGGCACTTGGCACACAGTTGAACTTTAGTACTGCTTTCCACCCTCGCATGATGGATGTCAGAAAGGATAATCTAAACACTGGAAGACATGCTTCGCATGAGTGTTTTGGATTTTGGAGGTCAATGGGATGATCAGCTAGCTTTGGTAGAGTTTGCCTACAACAACAGTTACCATTCCAGCATAAGGATGGCACCCTATGAGGCACTATATGGAAGAAAGTGTAGGTCTCCTCTCTGTTGGACGGAAATGGGAGAAGCGAAGGTGCATGATATAGACCTAGTGCAGTACACTTCAGAGATGGTTCCTTTAATCAGGGAATGATTGAAAACAGCTTTCAGTAGGCGGAAGAGTTATGCAGACCCCAGACGGAGGGATGTAGAGTTTGCAGTAGGCGACTATGTATTCCTAAAGGTTTCTCCGATGAAGGGAGTCATGAGATTTAGAAAGAAGGGCAAGTTGGCACCTAGGTATATTGGACCTTTTGAGGTTACTGATAGAGTTGGAGCAGTTGCCTACCGGTTGGAGCTACCACCCAACCTTTCTCATGCTCATCCTGTGTTTCACATCTCCATGCTCAGGAAATACATTCCTGATCCTTCTCATGTACTACAGCTGGATGTAATAGAGTTGAAAGAAAACTTGATGTTTGAGGAGCAACCTGTAGCCATAGTGGACTACCAAGTGAGGCAGCTAAGATCAAAATAGATCCCTATGGTTAAGGTTTTGTGGAGGAGCCAGTCAGTGGAAGAGTGCACTTGGGAGTCAGAACGGGACATGCGTAGCAAGTACCCTTATCTATTCAATGTGTAATCTTGTACTTTATTCTACCTTGTGTAAAAATTCGAGGACGAATTTTCTGTAAGGGGAGAAGAATGTAACACTCCTAATTTTTAAATTTATTATTTTTGGGTAAATATTGATATTTTATTTTATTTGAATTTTAGGAAATTATTTGAAATTTTTTTCGGATTTTAGAAATCGGGTTTGATTTTCTGAAAATAAAAACTTTGATGATTTTTAAAAATTAATTTAAAGACCACGTGACAAAACTAAAAATATATTTGAAGTCTATAAATTTTTCTGAGTTTTCTAGAATTTTTTCGAAATTTTTGGGCTCGTTTTCGGTCCCAAGGCAGAGTAAAAATTCAAAATTTTGTATCCTGAATCGAACTGGCCGAATAGAAACGGACCGGATCGGACTGGCCGAATCGGACCTGCTCCTTCTTCCTTTTTCTTTCTCCCCGCGCGCGTCTCTCTCTCTCTCTCTCTCTCTCTCTCTCTCTCTCTCTCTCTCTTCCCGTTTTCTCTCTCCTCCCTCCTCCCCTCACCACGCTGCCGCCTCCACAGCCACTCCAGCTCGCCTGCGCGCTACCCCACCACCTCCTCATTGCCGGCCGATGCACCAAGAGGCAGGAAAACGCACGCGGACGCCTCCCCTCCGCGCGTGCGACTCATCATCTTCCCAGCCGATCCGGCCACCAATCGGGCCGGGTCTTGTGTCAAATACCATCTACACCTCGAGAGCTTTCCATAGACACCAAGAATACCAAAATCTATCGAGTGGTTTGTCCAATTTTTGTCCAGAAAGTTTTAGCTCATTTTGACTTTTGAGCTAGATTTCTCGCAAACCGTAAACCTCACGAGAAAACCGAGAGTACCAGAGCGCTCCACTCGTCGAGAGCTTCGCGGAAATATAAATTTCAAAATTTTTCGACACCATTTTTGATGGGTCCCACGGAACTTCGTAGTGTTTTTCTGAGTATTAAATGAGCTTAGAAATTTCCATAAAATTTATGTACTAACCCCCGTGTTGTGGGCTTCGTGTAGGTATCTTCAATTCGCAGAAATTCGACAGTTGTCCGGGTCTAAATTTTCTGCCAGACAGACCGACTATCGAAAAAGTCTCCGAATTGGATCGAGATTTTGGCTACCCCACCATTGTTAGACATCCCGAGTGCGTCCCTGAAGTCGGAATCGGCATAGGTAAACTCGAACCTTACTTTTTCGTAATTTTCTAGTACTTAAATGGGATTAAAAGTCCATAAAATATTCGTGGTAGCTCAGAAAATTATGATTCTTTTTGCAATAGTCTAGTAATATTGCTAAGGACTGTGAGGCAAAGTTTTAGAATTTTTAGAGCTTATTTGGGCAGTTTTTGCAAAAAGGATCAATTATAAGGACTAAACTATAAATTTACATATTGTGATTGATGACTATTTGGATGGGCCCAGGAGGGGCTGTGTGATGTGATTGAGTTGTGAGTGTATGATTTATGAATATAGAAGTGCGTTTTGAGCCCTTTTGTAGGTTAGGTAGGTCCTAGGTATAGGGGAGACTCTGCCGGATTTTCGACACGACTTAGTTTGTATTGAGTCAATTTTATTAAATGATTGTAATAAAATTGTCAGGTGAGCAGGGACAACCTTCTTCCTCCGCCCAGCCGCCTCAGTGACCTTTGTCAAGTTTGTGAGTAAAATATTCATTTTAATTGTAATTTTGATATTATTATATGTTTAAGCATGCCCATGCATCGCTTATATGTATGTATCTATGTAGTTAAACTCTAGGCACGTTTTATGTTGCATTCATAACTGTTAAAGTGCCATGGATGTTGTTGTGGTAATTTGGAGCAGTGTGCGTGCGTTGGCATACTTGTGATGTGGTGTTGACTATGGATAGGACGGGTAGACACGGCTTGAGATCTTCGTTGGGACCCGGTCCTTCAGGGTAGACACGGCTTAAGTTCTTCGCTGGGACCCCGATTTGGTTATTTAAGTGGAAGTCCGAGCTGAGTTCTTCGCTGGTACAAGTTGGATTAAGAGAGCTGTATAGGGGATTAGCTCCCATATATGTATTGTTTGACATTATCGAGTGTGTGAGTGCTCCAAATTACCTTTTTGTTGTTATGATGTGAAAATATTGCTAATGTTGCATTTCACTTTACAGGATGCATTAGCTTTAGATAGTTATAGAGATTATGGTTAAAATTGATATTTTACTCTCTGAGTCGAACGCTCACTCCTGTTCAATATTTTCCAGGCCACAGGAGGATATTTTTGAGGTTAACCTACTTTTCTCCCTCGCAAGTCATTTATTAATGTTTGTATAATTCAGTTAACTTCTAGAATTTTCGCATGTGTCAGAAATATTCATTTGATTTGGGTTTATAATATAATTACCATGTTAGACCTGTAAACTCATTATTACATGTATGTTTGATGGACTAGATGAGGGTGCTCAGCTCCCATTTATTTTTATGACATTTAAGTATGTGGAGGGTGAGCTGAGCTCCCCAATTGATTATATATTATATTTACAGGTCGGGTGAGTCAAAAACTCCCCGTTGAAAGGTCCATTTTATGGTCGGACTCTGTCCGGTTAAATTCTTGAAATTGGACCCAAATGGGCCTTAGAGTTGGGTTAAGGAATAGTTAGGCTTACTACGGGCCTCGGGGGCTTTAGGCTGGCCCAGGTCCTAGTGCCGGTCCGGCCCATAGGTTGGGTCGTGACAATATTTATAATCAAACACCTAATCCCAAAGATAGGAACCAAACTAGAAAAAGTATTAAAATTCAAAAGACAGATTTTCAGCCTACATTCACGTCTTTGAAATCAAGGCCGATTTTTAATGACTTCCTTTCCGAATCTGTCTCTGCCTTCTTCAGGAAAGTTGTAGCCCTATTTCTTAGCTTTCCAACGGATACTTATTGGCCTAAATCAGAGGTCTACATCTCACGTTATGGCTCAAAAACTGGGACTAGTTCAGACAGACGGTCCAGCCCATGGTGACAATTTCATTACCGTTTTTAATAATTAAAATGGCCTTATCTTGCTTCTACCCCTTCATATTGTAGAGGTGGCTGTTAAGGTTAAATTAGGCTTAGGCTTGCTTCATTTAGACATCTGAAACTCCAGATACAAAATAAATATTGAAACTAGTTGTGACACATCAAGTCTGGGCTTTTGCAATAGATCCATAGCTCATTTTGTCAACCTTGGAGACTGATTTGAGCTTTGGTCCCTCTTTATCATTTGTAGTGCTCTATCTTAGCTTTTAAATGGATTAAACAGCACTCAATTTGGAGACCCACAACTTTAGAAACACCTAAAAAATACAGTAAATGTTAAATGCTGAAAATTTCTCCATTTAACACAATTATTCCAACAACTATCCAAAAATATGCCTAAATGATAAATATACTTTAATCAACTGAATTATGCATAAAAACACACTAGAAACACTAAATGTGATGGGAGTAAAATTAATAAATTATGCACTTATCAAATTCCCCTACACTTATTCTATACTTGTCCTCAAGCATGACTTAAACTCTCAATCAACTCCACTTAGAAGTTCCTTAACTTTACCCTATCACAACATTCTCTAACAAAAGATTAAAAGTTTGAAAGAAGAGGCAAGTAAGGTAATAACTATCACAACAAATTCCATCAACACCATACAAATATATCAACAATTTTCCAACACAAAACAAAAGGCTTGAAATCAATTAAGCTCACACAATTAAAGTTCCATAAAATTTTAAATCAATACACACCAAAACACAAGGCCAATTTATCATGGCACAATAATTATAGCTCTTTGCAAATCTTAGGGGAGATAGAAATGCCCTTTTTTTTTATATTTGAAATTGGTACTTCTCTTTTGTCACAGTTTTTTTTTTTTTTTTATTTCAACCGTTATCTTCAGAAAAGTACCTTGCTCATATCCTAGCTAGCTTTTAGCCTGAGAATTGACATGGGGTTCATGATGACCCCTGGTTAGTTTGCTTAACTTAAATAGTGGAGCAATTTTTAAGTTCAATCTTTTATTTCCCCCAATTTATGCATCTACATATTATAAAGTGCTCTGATAGATTAAACAAAGTTATGAATATGCATGACACTAGTTTAAAGTACACATAACTAATCATTTCACCATTAAATCAAGTCTAAATGATTTATGCACGAAAAAAAAATTGTCATATGTTATGGAGAAGAGGGAAAATCCATCATTAAAGATACTATTACCTTGCCTAAAATTTCAAAAATTCAATCTAAAATAGAAAAGTCATTTCAAGGACAAAGCACTTTTCTTCGAGAGTTAATATAGAATCATGAATCAAGCTTATGAGAATAAAATTTTTTTATTTATTTTTATTTATTTTTTAATATTCAAAAAGATTGCAGCAACAAATTTCTCATCTCCCACACTTAAAACTTACATTGTCCCCAATGTAAAGCCCAAATGCAAAAGAAAAGGAAAAAAAATGCTAGAAAATAAAATAAGATAAAGGAAAAAAAAATCTAATTGTGGCTAACAAGCCACCCATGGGTTTCCTCCCAAGAAGCGCTTTTGTTAATCGTCGTTAACTCGACATGGCAAAGCTCCTTAATCCACTGAATGCTCCTGAAACCCCTCATAAAATGGCTTGTGTTCATGACCGTTGACCTTAAACGCTTTGTTAGTTCCTAAACTTTGAATTTCAACTGCACCATAAGAAAACATATTAGTAACAACAAAGGGTCCAATCCAATGAGAACGCAACTTACCTGGCATTAGCTTCAATCTAGAATTATACAATAAAACCTTTTGCCAAATCACAAACTGCTTCCTTAGTTTGTCATGGAATGCCTTTGTCTTTTCTTTACAGATCCTAGAATTTTCATAAGCCTTAAGGCGAATTTCCTCTAATTTATGCAATTGTGATTTTTTTCCACACCAGTAGTATCCAAATTCAAGTTACAATGTCTAATGGCCTTATATTCTAACTCTTCCTCCATGCTTAACTCAAACACATCCTACACAAATGTATCAACAACATCAATAGAAAAGACAGAATGATCATCAGCAGCATACTTCGTAGCATCAAAGATATTAAATTTGACAGTCTCTCCATCAAACTCCATAGTTAAGGTACCCTCATCCACATCAATTTTTATCTTGGCAGTTTTTAGGAAAGGTCTTCCAAACAAAATCAAAGATGAATTTGATGAAAGAGCACTATCATCCATATCCAGAATGTAAAAGTCTATAGGAAAAATCAATTCTCCAACCTGCACCAACACATCCTCAACTACTCCCAATGGGTAAGAATTAGAACGATCAGATAACTGAATAATGACACTGGTTTCTTTCAAAGGACCCAAATTTAAAGTTTGAAAAACTGAATTTGACAAAACATTAATAGATGCTCCTAAATCTGTCATTGCACGTTCAAATTTAGAATCACCTATTCTGCAGGGAATAGAAAACGAACTTGGATCCTTACACTTAGGGGGTAATTTTTGCTGAATTAATGCTGACACATTTTCCCCCATACTGATCTTCTCATTATCTCTCAACTTGCGCTTTTTAGTGCATAATTCCTTAAGGAATTTAGCATACCTGGGGATTTGTTTGATTGTATCAAGTAAAGGTATATTGACCTCTACCTTCCTAAAGGTCTCCAAAATTTCTTTCTCTTATTCTTCTTTCTTCGCCTTGGCCAACCTGCAAGGGAATGGAGGAAGAATAGAATTATTAACCTTATTCAAGTTAGGTTCAGTATTTACCTCAACTTCAGGAACTTCAGACTCTTTTGGCTCTTTTGCTCCTTGCTTTTTCTTTTTCATTGACTCATTTAGAGTCTGGTTATTAACTTCTTTCCCACTCCGCAACAGTATAGCACTCGCATTTTCTCTGGGGTTCATAACTGTTTGTGATGAAAGCTTTCCAGAACCTTGAGCTTCCAGCTTACTCACAGATGAGGCTAACTGACCAATCTGCCTCTCTATGTTTTGAATGCTATTTCTAGTCTCTTGTTGAAACTATTGTGTATTGTTAGCCAAAGCCTTAACAATTTCATCAAGTGACATACCTTGATTTGAGGGAGGAGGAGGTGGTTGATTCACTTGTGGTCTCTACTGATGGTATCGGTTTTGCACCGGTTGATTCCTATAACTCAGATTGGGATGATCTCGCTATCCTGGATTATAAGTATTAGAAAAGGGATCATCCTGTGTTGTGGCTGTCCATAATTTCCTACTGCATTAACATGTTGCATTGATTCATCCTCTTGTAATGCAGGACACATGTCAGTAGCATGACCCGAACCCGAACAAATCCCACATACCTTAACAGTTTGCATGTTCCCTACAGCTAATTGCCTCACCAAAGAAGTTAAATAAAAAATTTATTTCTTAAGGTTAGATGTACTTACCTCATTAACCTTCTTAGGTGTGTGATTCGTTCTCATTCCAAACTGCTGAGAGTTTACTGCCATGTTAGCAATCAGCCTCCTTGCCTCTTCTGGTGTCTTGTCAACCAAAGCTCCTCCACTAGTAGCATCTATCATGCTGTAGTCCATTGGTAGAAATCCTTCATAGAAATACTAAATCAACAGCTACTCACTTATTTGATGATGGGGACAACTTGCACAAAGCTTCTTAAATCACTCCCAGTACTCATACAAGCTTTTTCCATTGTACTGCCGGATGCCACAAATTTCTTTTCTTATATTGGCAGCACGGGAAGCAGGAAAATACTTCTCCAAAAATATCTGCTTCATCCCATTCCATAAGTTGACAGATCTAGAAGAAAGGTAATACAACCAATCTTTAGCTGTGCCTTCCAGTGAGAAAGGAAAAGCTTGAAGCTTGATTTGATCTTCCGAAACTCCTTGAGGTTTCATACTGGAACACACAACATGAAATTCTTTTAAATGCTTATATGGATCCTCACCTGCAAGACCATGAAACTTAAGCAACAAATGGATTAGTCTAGATTTCAACTCAAAAGCAACATTTGAAGCAGGGTATTGAATACATAAAGGCTGTTGGTTTAGATCAGGAGCAGCCAACTCTTTCAAAGTTCTAGCAGCCATGGTTTCATTTTTGAAATTTGAATCCAAATCCGAATTTAACTCCCTTGGAGATTGGACTCCTTCAGATGTACTCGAAATCTGCTTAGCCTGCTTAGCCAATTTTTTCAACTGTTTAGCTATTTTTTTTACTTCTGGATCAAAGATCAACTCACCAGATTGAGAAGTTCTTGTCATAAACAAAAAGAAATCAAAGTAAAAACAGAAAAATGCCTCAAAACCCTAGAAAACAATCGAATTTAACCTCAACAGAGTGGGGCCAAGAAATCCTATGGATTGATTGGTCTTGATTAGAACGTTGTTTCCTTCAAAATAGGTATGGGCTGCCCTCCAAATTCAACTAAACTTCTTGCTGAATAGTAACACCGTAAAATTTTTTTTTTTCGAAAACTTAAAAACAGCAACAACTCACAAACAAAATTAATAACAAAATATCCTAACGCTAAAAACACAAAATCCAATAAATTTCAATCCCCGACAACGATGCCAAAATTCTTGATGGGTGTCAAATCCACCAGAAATTAAATTAATTGAAATCACCAATTATGAAATATTTTCTGCAGTAAGTGCTAAATCCAGGTCGAACCCTAGAGACTGAATTATTAAATTTCGTGCACTTGTGTAATCGAAAAAGAAACAAAGGTTGGGGGGGTTAATTCGCAATCCAAAGAAAAATTCAAAAATCAAAAATTAAGATTTAAAATTAAATAAGAAATTCTCAAATTAAACAAACTTTAGTCCAAGGTAATTCGCATTCCAATGCATTGATTCGATCATAGACAAAAAAAATACAATCATATCTTATTGAATACTTAATGTAGATTTACCAAACAGCGAGGTAAACTCCTGACTTCCCTATACTCATCAATTTGATCCCAGCACTCTTGTTGACTCTAATTATTAACTGAATTGGTATTAAGCAATCCTCATCAAATTAATAACTGCTTTAAGAATAGGAAGTAGTTAAGTTGAACAATAATTTATGAAGCATAAATCATATAATTCACCCTATTGTTTCCTTAGAATATTATTGAAAACTAAGATCATAATCAATAAAACCTAATTGCTACTCATGTTCAATCTTACACAACAATTACAGATTATGAAGATGAACTAGCAATTGATCACATCAAATAATTAACTAATAGGCCTTTTTAGCAAATCATTTAATAGATCAAAGACAATAAAATCAGAAAACAATAGATATTCAAAAAGAAATAAATTAAATTAAGAACCTGGTCTCACAAATCAAGCAAAAGAACTTGAATCCCTTGAACTGAATTAAAAACTTAACCACTCATGTTCATGGCTTACAGAAAAATAAAGAAGAAATCTAAAAAGAGAATAGAGAACGAAGGTCTTCTATGGAGAATGAAAGTCTGAATTGGATGTGTTTTAGCTGCTACCCAGAGACATATTTATAATTAAAAACCTAATCCCAAAGATAGGAACCAAACTAGGAAAAGTTTTGAAATTCAAAAGACAGATTTTCAGCCTGCATTCATGTCTCTAAATCAAGGCCGATTTTCAATGACTTCCTTTCCGAATCTGTCTATGTCCTCTTTAGAAAAGTTGTAGCCCTATTTCTTAGCTTTCGAACGGGTACTCATTGGCCCAAATCCGAGGTTTACAGCTCAAGTTATTGCCCAAAAACTGGGACTGATTTAGACAAATAGTCCAGCCCATAGTGATGACTTCATTGCTATTTTTGATAATTAAAATGGGCTTATTTTGCTTCCAGCCCTTCATAGAAGTTGTAGAGGTGGCTCTTAAGGTTCAATTGGGCTTAGGCTTACTTCATTTGGATGGCTAAAACTCTAGATACAAAATAAATACTAAAATTGGTTGTGACACATCAAGTTTGGGCTTTTGCAATAGATCCATAGCTCATTTTGTCAACCTTTGGAGACTGATTTGGGCTTTGGTCCCTCTTTATCATTTGTAGTGCTCTATCTTAGCTTTTCAATGGATTAAACAATACTCAATTTGGAGACCTACAACTTTAGAAACACCTGAAAAATAAAACAAAGGTTAAATGCTGAAAATTTCTTCATTTAACACAATTATTCCAACAACTATCTAAAAATATGCCTAAATGATAAATATACTTTAATCAACTAAATTATGCATAAAAACACACTAGAAACACTAAAAGTGATGGGAGTAAAATTAATAAATTGTGCACTTATCATTTACTCAAACAAATGAAATAAAGCTAGAATTAAAGTATTAATCAATTAAAATTAACTAACAATCAACAATAATAATAAAGTGATTCCAGAGTTTAGGGTTCATATTCAAACTATTTTAGGATTTTAAATTGGTTATTCAAACAAATGAAAATTATGGATTTCAAGGAGATTAATTTTTAAATCTTTTGAATACTCTTTCGAGCGAGACAAATCTTAATTAACTCAATACTACTTTCACGGAGTTAAAATTAACTAAAACTCATTATCTGTAATCAATCTGCTAATCCTCTTAATCCTTAATTTATCTCTAGATCTAAGTTAATTAAGTCTAATTTCTTGATTATCTATCACAAGGTTTTCTCCTTTCGGTGCTTCAACCAAGAATTATGAACAATACTTAATGGGATTCTACACTTATTATATCATTAGGCATACAAGAAATGGATTACCCAACTGAAATCCACATAATATCTTAAATATTATATACTCAAACTCTAGAATCTTTGAAAAACTATTCACTATCCATATTTAATACAAAGGATTCTAAGCAAATTAAGCAATAAATCTGGAAAATAAACTAAGAATTAAGAAACCCAGTAAAAAAAATATAGAAACTAGAGAAAAAAGAAGAAGTTTCAAAATTTGGGCAAGGTATAGAAGAATGTCAGCTGCTGCTTGCTTCCTTTCCTTTTATCTATGTCTTCCTCCTTTTCCTTATTCTCTTTCTTGTTACAAAAAGTGATGTAAGAATGCTTAAATACCTCTGATAAAAACCCTAGGATAGGCTAAAAATGAGTTGGAATAAAGCCATTACATATGTGAGAATATTTACTTCTTTAGCCAATTAATAAGGAAGTACAAATGCTATGCAAGATTTGCATAGGCTGTGTAGATTTCGACATGTCTAGCAATTTTCCATGAAGGTGCACAACCGACCTACATAAGTTGTGCAACATGTTGTGCAAGTTTCAGCAATCATAAGAGAAAATCATGCCCAAAAAGAACTCTAGAACAATCAATAACCAAAGTGCCCCTATAAACAATGGTCAAAATTGATGAAGGAATGAATATATTTCCAATCCCATAGGCAAACTTCCTATCCCTATCTCCACTAATGTAGCAAGTATTATTAAGAGATCAAAGGTCTTTTTAGGGATGTAATGGGGCTATGGGGTTTAAAATGAAGTTAACAAGAAAATGATGGATGGGATTCAAAGCATGAGAATATTTTTAATCTTGAAAACATAAAGTACGTTTCTTTTTTTTCTTTTCATTTTTAAACTCTTTTTTTTATTTATTTTTTTAAAGAGGAGAGAAATATACAATGGAAATTTTTAAGTGCTAGCATATTTTACAAAATGTATAGAATGAAGGGACACTTTGATATTTTAAGTTTGTATCTTGTATCTTTTCTTGATGATTGTTCCTAAAAATACCAGCTTGAAACTTATTGTCTTCAATTACATTTCCTTTAATTTGAATACCAATAATGAAAAGCTCATATATACTAGCACTTTTGCATAAGATAGGCATCTCTTCTCCTTTTTATATTTTTTTTCTCTTTTTCTTCTCTGTTTTTTTTTTTCGATTGTGTACCAAATATTATGCATGATTATTCTCATGAAAAAGGGTGATAGTGTTTGGTTCATTGGCTAGGTAAGAATAAGGGTTCCAATAAAAGTTAGGAATAATGTAAGCTCAAAAGGGTTTGCAAAGGTTAATTTTAATGAAAGGAGGGTCAAAAGTTTTAAATTAGGGGGTTTTAATTAAAAGATGTCTAATCATTTCTCTTTTCAAGTACAAGCTGGTATTTTGCCTTGAAAGATTTAGAAAATTTGTTCTAGGATTAGTGAGATATCATTTGACTATCTTTTATCCTATAGTTCTCTCTAAACACTCCAATCTTTGAATGACTAGTTGGGTGGCTTTTTGGCTAAGAAGTTATAGGCAAAGAATAAACGCTTCAAAACTTTGCATCTCTTAGGAAACTTTCAATCCACAAACCCAACCAAAGGTAAGCTAAATCACTCTTATAAGCAACTTCTCATAACTCAAAGGACTTGGCAAAAATTTTATTTTATGAATACATGGTTTCTAAAAATGAAAAATGCATTAACTAAATATAAGAAATTTATATGCGAATTTTCTATATGGTTGCTATATGAAGTATGTAATGGTAAGACTATAAAGCATGCTGCAAAAATTGAGAAGAATTTACCTTGAATGAAGAATTGGCAATTTAGAAACAATTAAGGTTGAAAAGTCCCTCAACAATGCTATTAAAGTGAATGGATTTCTTAGAATAGAGTTGCTGTATAGGTTAGTGCATGGTCTATGCAAAAACTATTGTGAATAGTAAATTCTATAGAAATGTACACTGTAAATAGTATCTTCTATACAATTAGCTAAGTAGCAGTAAAACTGCATAAGCTATGCACCAAGCTATGTAATTTTCAGCAGAATGAATAAAAGAGCATGAATAGTGCTGCAAACTTAAAAATGCATTCCAAAACAGCTATTGGAGCTTAAAACTCAATTGAAATAAAAAAATATCAATTGCATAAACTCCATTAACATCAAAATTAGGATCAAACATGAACAAATACACTGTTTTTGCAAAGTAAAAGCATCAAATTCTGCTGTGAACAATAATTTTTGGACAAATACATATATAAATAGTACCAATTTCTACAGAATTACTTTGTGAATAGTAAATTTTATAGAATTTGCCTTATGAATAGTAAATTCTATAGAAAACTCAATTTTTGCACTTAATAGGCAACGTTAAAATACTAAAAATCATCTCAAACAATGCCAACTCATTCTCATTCAAAGAATACACAATCCAAAGCTCAAAATTTAACCAAATTAGAATTTGCAATAAGAAATATCCATCTCAAAAATATGGATTCAAACCCAACACATTAAATGAAAATATACACACCAACCCAATTCTCAATTCCACAAATAAATGAATCATTTAACTCTTCAATCCAAATGCATCCTCTCACATCAAACATCAACATCAAGAAAATAAATTGGTTACATCACCTCAACCACTTATTAGAATGAAAAATTAAGAGAAGAACTCCTTTAAATGATGCCTTTTGCACAATTCAAACTTTTGATAATAACTCTCCTTGCCAATTTAACAAAATATGTTGCATAATAAGCACAAATTAAATTTAGAGCCAAATCAATTATGCAACCTAATAAGCACATATTAAAAGAATAGAAAACTCTCTCAATCTGCATTTTCTCATTTTCCATCTGACAAACATCTATACAAAGCAAACTTAGACAATTGTCAAAAATTGAATCTAAGGGTGATTGAAAACTAAGAAAAACAAAATAAAAAAAAAATAAAATTAACTAAAATAAAACAAAAAGAACTTGGGATGTCTCCCAAGAGCGTTAAGTTAAGGTCATTAGCTTGACCTTAGTCATGTTTCATGGTGGCTGAAATTGGAATTTGTTGCCTCTATTTTCAATAGGTGCTTCAATGAATCTATACTTCATCTTTTTTCCATTGAATGAGAAGATCCTTGTCGCTTTATCTAAAAATCCAACAATTTCTTTCTTGACCACCTTTGGTGCATTTTTTTCTTTGAGAGATGGTTGTTTAACTTCACTTTTCTCCACTTACTTAATTTGAAAAACTGGTGCCATAGGACCTGGCAGATTACTCTTCAAATGTTATGCAAATGCTGCCACTTTTGGTTTTTCATCATTGGTACTCTCTTCATGGACAAGACAATTTTCAAGAGGAGCCTTCAGATAGCTCTTTCTAAAGTGCTCGTCCACTAACTCATCAAATATATCAATTCTCAAATAAGAGTCTACATCTTCGTGTTGCTTCTTCTTGCCATTGCCAATGTTAAAGACTAACTGATCTTCTTCTACTCTAAGAGTAAGCTTTTCACCTTTCACATTAATCAAAGCACAAGCTGTAGCTAAGAAAGGCCTCTTCAAAATGATTGGCATATGAGAATTCTCTTCCATGTCTAGAATGACAAAGTCAACTGGGATGTAGAATTTTTCAACCTTGAGTGGGACATTCTCCAAGATCCTTTCTGGATACTTAATTGATCTGTCTGCTAAGTGAAGAGAAATATGGGTTGACTTAAGATCTCCCATGTTGAGCTTTTCATATAAAGAGAGAGGCATAAGGCTTACACTAGCTCGACCATAAGTTAGAGGATCCATCCACCTAAAAATTATATAAATAATATATTATTTAAATATTTGCACACATAATAAGGAATTAGTTGCAACTTAATTTTAAAAAAAAAAAAAAAGAAAAGTCTTACAAACCAAACATGAAATCAATAGCTATTTTGGATGCTTTGATATAAATTATTCTATTGGAGAGAGGTTTAAACCAAAGGGAAACAAGTGCTATCCTGATCTGGCCACTTTGCCTTTCCTATACAACCAATATAACTAAAATATACATATATTTATACTTCAAGAAAAAAGAAGTAATTAATTATACACACATATATACCTTGTACTTTTCTCGATATACTTGGAAAGCTGTAGCATGAGCAAGAAGTATATAATGTGCAACTATGTAAGGTTCAATTGCTGAGTTTTCAACGGGACATTGAGGATTCACACATGGTGAGCATTGACCAGGGGCAATAAGTCCATCATCATAGGCAACTTCACTAAGAGCCCATGGCTCATTGAAAGCCATCCAATTTTGCACTTGCTCACCAAATGTTTCAAAAAGAAGATTCGCATAATCACGATAGTCATTCCTATATTTTATGCAAACATTTAATAAGATATTTTATTACTTAAATAAGAATATTATTGTTCTGATAAATCTTGACCTTTTAATGTTTTAAAATGTAATATATGAAGTTGTATACTTACACAATATTAGGGCTTAAAAAGCCACCATACTTGTCCTCTTGGGCTTGAAGAGTATCCCAATGAAAAATCATAACAAAAGGTTTTAAAACTGCATTTTGCAACAAAATAAGTTAGCAGTTTGGTGTAATTTTCTAACTTCATGATGGAATAACTGGAAGATAAAGTTCCTTCTTTACTTTTGAAAAAAGTATTTAAGGAACTAGAAGTGTCATATATTGGTAGCTACTTAATTATTTGTATTTGTTCGAATTTTTTAATACTAAATGTTTATTGTTTTGTCGTTTTAACATGGGGGAAAAACTTTAATACTCATACAACACTTCAATTTTTTACTATTCGAATATGTTTGATAAATATTAAAGATAAAAAGGTTATTCTGCAAAAAAAAAAAAAAAGAAAAAAACCATTTGCTTTAAATTCCTTGATGGTATCACTGTAAGAATCAATCCCTTCCTAGTTCACTTTTTCATGTCTCTTTCCACCTAAATATTCAAAATTTAAAAAATGAAAAAAAAAGAAAATTATTAATGTATAATGTAGAAAATTGAAGCCGTTCAAAACATTGATTAAGTACTTACTAGGTATAACTCTAGACCATGAAATGGAGAATCTCAAAGCATCAAAACCCATATCTTTCACATTTTTTATATCTTCCTGCAACATCAGCTTTGTAAATCTTTTTAAATTTTATTTTTAATAGTAAACAAAAATTTTGTAGGAAAATAAAAAGAATTAAAAGAAAAATTTTGACTATTATACTCGGAAGCGATAATAGAAATCAACTGCTATATCTCCATTGCTGTGATCTAATATCCTCTCTAAGATTGCACAACAATAAGTATAATCATAAGATGTCTTGACTGTAGTAAAAAATAACGCACACAACGCGCCTGGAGTCTCATAGGTAAATGTGTCCCAGACACTAGGTCCTCTACCCGATTTGTTAGCTTCACCTTCAAATCTGAATTCCACAAACAAGATAAGTTAAACAACTGAAAAGAGCCAATCAAACCTATAACCAAAATGAAACTCTTCCCTCCCACCTGCCATGGCAACAAATCAACCTTCAACCATAGCCTTCCCACTGCATATATATTTTGAAAATTTTCCTCCAGATTTGAATGCTGAAACCTTATGGAAATCCTTCTCCAAGTTTGGAGATATTGTTGAGATTTTTGTGCCACAGAAGCTGAGTCGGATGGGCAGGAGATTTGGGTTCGCTTGTGTTCATACAATGGCATCTCTTCAAATTCTTCTGGCTAACCTTAACAAGATTTGGTTCAGTAGTTATAAGTTTCGAGCTTTCGAATCTCATTACAATCGAAGATACCTTCAGAAAACAAGCTACGAGTTTGGGCAAAGGAAAAGCAGGGAACGTGAGCGAACCATGGACCGCAGGCACAACAGAGCATCTTCCCATAGCACCCACTTTAGGTCACCAGTTTCCGTTGCTCAGGAGAAGGACTTTCTCACAAAATATTCATATGTGTATTGGTGATCATACTGAGCAGAACAAGAACAGAGTTACCAAGGATTTTGATATCTGCCGAGGGAGGTCTCACTTCGTGGAGCAAAAAGATTTCATTTTAGGGGGTAGTTTCCATCCAGCAGCGACAACATGGAGTGGTTGTCTTGGTCGGCTTTTGGGACTGTCATCAACATGAATACCATTTCTTATAATTCAGGAATACTTCTTTGGGGAGAGAGTGTTCTCCATTAAAGTCCTATATGGGGGAAAGTTCTGTCTTGCTAACTTTTGACTCAAAGGAGCTTATGGAACATTTTCTAGAAGAAGAAACGTGGTTAAACAAATGGTTTACTGAGATACAACCATGGCATGTTATGTCACACCCAAGTTCTACTAAAGAAAACTAATGTGACCAAAGACCAAAATTTCAATATTTCTCCTATAATTTAACTATTTGAACACATAATAATAATAATAATAATAATAATAATAATAATAATAATAATAATAATAATGAAAACAATAAAATAAAATTATTTACTTTGGACGACGCACGAATGTTGTTTATGTATATCCATAACAAAATGACGCACGAATGTTGTTTATGTATATCCATAACAAAATGAAGGATCAGATCTACGTAACTTTAAAAATAAAACTTTTAGCTTGCATAAATGTTATATCATAAAAAAATTTTAATTAAAAAAAATACATAATTAAATAAGATAATAATTTAGCATAAATTGACATCTCATAATAATAATAATAATAATAATAATAATAATAATAATAATAATAATAGCAATTGTTGCAATGATGCTTATCTACAGTTGGTAGACTGACATATGTTATTTACTTTTATGCTAAACTACATATTTATTATTTATTTAGGTTTTGGTAATCTTTTGTTAATTGAAATTGATTTAATTAGTATATCTTCAAGTAATTAATTATTAATTAATTATAAATATATATTATTTTGTGCTTCATTTTTATTAGAAATTCATGTAAATACTGTTTACAAAAATAAATCTTCAACAAAAAAAATAAAGAAAGAAAAGAATTGACAATATTATTCCGATATGATTTCCTTTCTTTTCAAGCTAGCTCTTGAGTCAATACATGATTGCGTTCTTCGCAAGTTAAACCCATGTGAATTGTGAAAATTCAAAAGAAAACTGTTGAGTAAGTTGTACGAAAATTGTCACATATATAGTTCTTGAATCTATGCATATATATGTGTATACATATAAAGAGAGAAGGCACGCTGATGTGTCCCAACCGCAAGTGCACGGGTCGTTCAAGTAGTATAGAAAAAGATATCGTTCCCACGAGGAGTTGTGTTAATGATTGAATTTTTTATGTAAAATAAAATATGTTAAAATTGTATTTTAATCAAATTAATAAAAGAAATTTAGGAATTTGAAGCATAAGGTATGAAAATGCAAAACTAAATCCAAACAATGACTAATTTAATAATTCGTAAAATAAAGAAATTGATAATAATGAAAATTAATAAAATGAGATTAAACTAAATACTCAAAAGTAAAATTTTAAGCAATAATTAATGAAATACGATTCTGGAGTTAATGGTTCATATTTAAGTTATTTTGGGATTTTCCCTAGCTAGCCCAATTTATGAAATTTATGGTTTAAAGGAGATTAATTCTAAAATCCTTTGAAAACTCTTTCGAGTGAGACAAAGAGTGCCTTAATTAACTTAATCCTACTTTCGTGGAGTTAAAATTAACCAAGACCCATTAGGTTCTTTAATCAATCTATTAAAACCCTCTTAACCCTTAGTCTATTTCTATATTTAAGTTAATTAAGTCCAATTTCTTAATTAACTATCACTTGGTTTTCTCCTTTCGGTGCTTCAACCAAGGATTAAGAACATAACTTAATGGGGCCCTTCATTAAGCATGTGAATAAGCACACAAGAAATGGATTAAACCTCATAAATTTCATTAAATTGGGACTAACCTAGTTTAAATCCACAAAAATAACTAAAATATTACATCCCTTACTCCAGAATCAAAGAAAACTACTCACAATCCATGATATTTACAAGAAATTCTGAGTTAATATGGCAATAAATCTTTAATCTAAGCTAAGAACTAAGAAACCCAATACAAGAAAGGTAGGAAATATGCAAGAAAGGAAAAAAAAATCCAAATCTGTCTGGAAATGGAGGGGTGACGTTTTTGCTCCCCTTTTTGACTCTTCAGCTGCTGCTCCTTCTCTTTTGTTTTCCTCTCCTTCTAAAATGGGATAAGGGCCTATTTATATCTTTTTTTTCTGACAAGTAGCCCTAAAATGGTGTGTTTGAGGTGTGTTTTTATGAGGGAATCTTCTTCCAGCTCATTATGAAGACTTTATGGGACTACATAAGTTATGCAATCCCTTATGCAGTTTTCAGCTGATTCCTGGGCTCTCTGTGCGAAGCTGCATGAGCAGAGTGCAAGACTGCATAAGTTATGCAGTTTTCCGTGAGGTTGCATAAGCAAGGCAAGAATTTGCATAAGTTATGCGGCAACTTATGCAGATTTCGGCAGGTTTGGGACATTGTTTCTTCTCCTTGTGCAGAACTGCACAACTTATGCGGCAAGTTATGCGCAATTTGGCCAATGTATACTTCAATTTTAAAACTTGTTTTTGACATCTTTGGCTGTAGAAATCACTCCTCAATGGCAAAATTTCCTTTTTAGTCCCTCAAAAACACCATTTTTCCTACAAAACAAAGTAAAATTACGAATTAATCCAAAAATTTGCAATTATGAAAAACTATCTAAATAACTAATAAAATTAGCTAAAAGTGACTAATAATCAAATAAAATGGCCATGAAATAAAACTTAAATGACTATGCAAAATGTATGTATCAAACACCCCCAAACTCAAGTCTTTGCTTGTCCTCAAGCAAACTTTAAAATATAATGCAATTTTTAGGGGTTCCTTGTCCAAAGAGCTATGAAAATCACCTATTAAAGTAACTTAACATACCTTTAGCCATACCAACAATCCATATACCCATCCTTCAAAAATACAAAGAATTTAATGCTTATCCAAACTTTCACCGCTTAGCCATCAAGTCAAATATTATCCAAAATTCCCAAACCAACCAATCAAAAGAGAGAGTTATGCCCAAAAGGAATTCTAGAACAATCAATAGCCAAAGTGTCTCTATATAGAATGATGGAATTTAATGAGTGAATGAATAAATTTCCAATCCCATAGGCAAATTCCCTACTCCTATCTCCACTAATGTAGCAAGTACTATCAAGAGATTAAAGGTCTTTTTAGGAATGTAATGGGGCTATGGGGTTCAAAATGAGGTTAAGAAGAAAAGGGGGTAAAAAGGATTCAAAGCATGAGAATATTTTCAATCTTGAAAACATAAGGTACACTTCTTATTTTATTATTTTTTTTCTTTTTCTTTCTCTTTTTTTTTTCATTATATTTATATATATGGAGGAGAGAAATACACAATGAGAATTGTCAAGTACTAGCATATTTTACAAAATACATAAAATGGAGGGACACTTTGATATTTTAAGCTTGAATTTATATTTTCTCTTGATGATTATTCCTAAAAATGCCACCCCCAAACTCATTTCCTTTAATTACTTTGGGTGGATTTCTTTCAATTTGAATGACAATAGTGAAAAGCACATATACTATCACTTTTACAAGATGACAAGCATTTCTTCTCCCTTTCATTAATATATATATATATATATATTTTCTTTTTTTTATTTTGGATTTTTTTTAATATCAGAGTATAAAGTGTACCTAATATTCAATTATCCTCATGAAAAGGGTTGGAGTGTTTGGTTCATTGGCTAGGCAGCAATAAGGGTTTCAAGAAAAATTAGGAATAAAGAGGCTCAAAGGGGTTTGCAAGGGTTAATTTTAATTAGGAAAAAGGCCAAAGGTTTAAAATGAGAAGGTTTAAATCAAAGAATGCCTAATCACCTCTCTTTTTAAGTAAAAGCTGGTATTTCGCCTTGAAAGGTTTAGAAAATTTGTTCTAGGATTAGTAAGACACTACTTGACTACTTTTTATCCTATAGCTCTCTCTAAACACTTCCATCTCCAAATGACTAATTGGGTGGCTTTTTGGCTAAGAAGATATAGGCAAACGACAAACACTTCAAAACTTTGCACCTCTTAAGAAACTTTCAATCGACAAACCCAACTAAAGGTAAGTCAAATCACTCCATAAGCAACTTCCTATAACTCAAAGGACTTGGCAAAAATTTTATTTTATAAATGCATGATTCCTAAAAAAAAAAGAAATTGAGCAATGCATTAACTAAATAAAACAAATCTATTTGCAATATCTATATAGTATGATACCTAGATAATGTGTAATGTATGTATATATGTACAATATAATGTATGCAATCTAATTACAATGTATGTGTATGCTAATGAAATGGAATGAAATGTTTTTTTTTTTTGGACTATTTCCTATATTAAAATGTGAAAACTTTTTGCAAAAATCAAAATTAAAACATTAATGCATACCCCCAAACTCAAAATTGGACATTGTCCTCAATGTCTAAGGTAGTGCATAGTGAAATTCAAGTTAAAAATGAATAACTAAGTATTAGTGAAATGAAAAGCAAATGTGAAAGGTTACCTGGCATAGGACAGTGATTTAGTAGCTAAAATGTGAATTCAAGAGATGATGGTGATGCATAAGAAAGCTGCACAAGTTATGCAGAATAAATGTTGTATAGAACAGGTGCATAAGGAGAGTGCATAAGCTGTGCAGTATGGCATGAGTTGCATAAGGGACTGCACAGGCTATGCAGAACATTTGCAGAAGGAGTTTCACACATGCGAGATATTGAAAAGCTGCAGCATAATGATATATCAAGGAAAAATGTGCAAACACCAGCAGAGGTATGTAAATATATACAGTGTATAAGCAGGCTGCACAAGTTATGCAGCATACAAAACCTTGAAATGAGTTGCATAAATAACTGCACAAGTTGTGCAGTGGACTAAAAACTGCAGCAGAATTATATAATAGAAAAAATGAAAAAAATTGTGGGTCAAGAAGGAATGTACACTAGTATGCAAAATTGGAGCTCACAATCGTAAAGCAACAGTGAAAAGCCAAAGTTACCATCCATTCAATTTGCTCAGCAAACTAAATCAAAGCAAGTTAAATTTGTTCCAGCAACTACAAAAATGTAAACACTGTATATAAAGGGAAACTACTAGAAGCTAAACAAGAATAGATCAAGAATCAATCTATTTTTATGGCTTTGCCCTTGTCTAAAGGGTCTGCTGCTGAACTGGATGGGGGTGCTGCTGTTGAGGTGGTGGCTGGGATGGACGTGATGGTGCACAAGTTATGCAGGTCCTTATGCAAGTTTCGGCAAAAATGAAATAACAGGAAGTTAAGTGATGCAAAACTGCATAAGTTATGCACTAGGTTGTGCAGGTTTCGCAGAAATGAGAAACAGGACAAAAATGAAGTATAAAAACTGCACAAGTTGTGCAGTTTGCCTATGCATAATTCAGCGGAAACAAAAGTTAATAAAATCACTTTGCAAATTTGGAAATTGCAAGGGAAAATGACTTTTAATGTTTAAACTTCATTAAAAATGAGAATTTTTAGCCAAAATTTGCATGAATCATTAAAAGTTAATATAAAAATTCATCAACATATGCAAATCCAAATTAGTTGCACATTCAAGTTCATGATAGCAAAAATTTCTACACAAAAACTTGTGAGCAATATCATTTCAACTCAAAACCTACAGCTTGACATTAATCACATTTTAAGCTTAGCAAGAACCAATACCACTGCACTACAATCAGAAAGTTGCATTTATCCACAAAAACAAATCATGCATGCTCAGTTTTTCTAATCCAGCACCATAAAATTGAATAACACAGCCCAATTGAGCTCACAACCACAAAAATGAACCACTCACCATAATACCAATATTAAAGACATAGATATATGAAAATAATACACTCAACCTCAGCCAATAAGAAATAGTTAACATCATATGCTGTAGAATTAGCTCACAAAAACTTCTTTGCACAAGCCAAAAGAATCTGTAACAAAGGCAACTAAAACAAATCAGTTTTGGGGAAGTAAACAATTAAAACATCAAGTAAGAATAACTTCCCAATAGTGCAATAGCCTCTAGTCCTTCAAAATGCATCCACAAAAGGAAAAATTCAACGATGTCAAAATTGAATTTGAGGGATATTTAAAATAAAACAAAAATAATGCAAATAGAATAAACTTAATAAAAAAAGAATAAAGAAACTTGGGGTGCCTCCCAAGAGCGCTAATTTATGGTCCTTAGCTTGACCCTTGTCATGTTTCATGGTAGCTGGAATTGGAATTTATTGCCTCTATTTTCAATAGGTGTAACACCCTAGGTAAATCCCACATCGGCAAAACACGGGAGAGATGCTAGGTTTATAAGTTAGTGGTTTGTAACCCCTAATGACGCGTTTTAAAACCGTGAGGGCTTCGGCCTAGAGCGGATAATATCACTAGTGGGCCGGGCCGTTACATTTGTGGTATTAGAGTCGCTCCGCTTGCAACCTTGAGCGATAGTGGGGCAAACCTCAGCGAGGACGCTGAGTCCCATAAGGGGGGATAAGGGGGGTGGATTGTAACACCCTAGGCAAATCCCACATCGGTAAAACACGGGAGAGATGCTGGGTTTATAAGTTAGTGGTTCGTAACCCCTAATGACGCGTTTTAAAACCGTGAGGGCTTCGACCTAGAGCAGACAATATCACTAGTGGGTCGGGCCATTATAATAGGTGCTTCAATGAATCTATACTTCATTTTCTTTCCATTACATGAGAAGATCCTTGTTGCTTTGTCTAAAAATCCAACCATTTCTTTCTTGACGACCTTTGGTGCATCTTTTTCTTTGAGAGATGGTTGCTTGACCTCACTTTTCTCCACTTGCTCAAGTTGAAAGATTGGTGCCATATGACAAGGTGGATTACTCTTCAAATATTGTGCAAATACAGCATCTTTTGAATTTTCATCATTGATAGTCCCTTCATGGACAAGACAACTTTCAAGAGAAGCCTTTGGATAGCTCTTTTTAAAGTGCTCTTTTGCTAACTCATCAACTATATCAATTCTTAAATAAGAGTCTACATCTTCATGTTGCTTCTTCTTGTCATTGCCAATATTGAAGACTAACTGATCCTCTCCGATTCTAAGAGCAAGCTTTTCACCTTTCACGTCAATCAAAGCTCCAGCTGTAGCCAGGAAAGGCCTCCCCAAAATGATTGACATATGAGAATCCTCTTCCATGTCCAAAATGACAAAGTCAACTGGGATGTAAAATTTTCCAACTATCAATGGTATATTTTCCAAGATTCCTTCTGGATACTTAATTGATCTGTCTACCAACTGAAGAGAAATGTGGGTTGGCTTAAGATCTCCCATGTTAAGCTTCTCATAGATGGAGAGGGGCATAAGGCTTACACTAGCCCCTAAATCACATAAAGCTTTTACAGAACATGATTCCCTAATGTGGCATGGGATTGAAAAACTCCCTGGATCCTTGAGCTTTGGAGGAAGTTTCCTTTGGAGGATAGCACTGCATTCCTCAGTTAAGGCTACAGTATCATAATCTTCAAGTCTTCTTTTGTTTGAGAGAATTTCTTTCAAAAACTTAGCATAAGAAGGCATTTGGGAAAGAGCATCAATAAAAGGCACATTTATTTATAGCTTCTTCAAAACCTCTAAGAACTTTCCAAATTGCTTATCAAGCTTGGCTTTTTGAAATCTCTGTGGAAAGGGAAGCTGTGGCTTGTAAGGCTCTGGAGGTATATATTTCTCTTCTTTCTCTCCAACCTCCTCTTTACCTTTTCTTGCACTCCCTTTTTCACTCTTTTGTTTTTCATCTCTCTCAACATCTTTATCATTTTCTCTCTTCTCAACTTTTTCACTCTTCTTAGTATGCACTATTTTACCACTCCTTAGTGTGATGGCATGACATTGCTCCCTTGGATTTTCTGTTTGACTAGGAAATTTCCCCATAGATTTGGTACTTGATGAGCATGCTTGTTGTGCAATTTGATTTTCCAGCATCCTATTGTGTGTTTGCATTTGTTCCAACCTTGCTTTCATCTCTCTCATCTCTTTATCATGCTTAGTTTGGTTAGCAAGAATTTGTTGTAATAAAGCTTTTGTGGTAGAACTTTGTTCTTGCTATTTTGGTAGAGGTGCAGGATTTGCATTCTTTTGCTGAAAACTAGGTGGTGGTTGCCTAGGTTGTTGGTATTGATGCCCTTGTTGTTGTGGTGAAAAGTTCTAAGTTGAAGCTTGATTTTGCTGATTCTCTCATGAAAAATTGGGATGATTCCTCTAAGCATATGAAGGATAATCTACTCCACAACTCATTGTTCCTTCTGCATAAGTGACTTGTTGAGAACTTCCAGAGCATGATGATGAACTAACTAGCATACTTAAATCCTCCATTTTCTTAGCAAGGACATTAGTGAGTGCATCAAATTTGGCATTGATCATGTTGAATGGATCAAGCTCATACATTCCAGCAACTTGCCTTTTTTGAGTTGCAGTTGACCCTCTTGGACTACTCCATAAATGATTGTTCTTTGCTATTTTCTCTAACAACTCATAAGCTTCATCTTCATGCTTAATGATGAATTCCCCTCCAGTTTGAGCATCAATGATTCCTCTGATAGCAGGAGTGACATTTGTGTAAAAATTCTGGTTTATCATCCATTTAGGAATGGCATGATGTGGACATTGTCTCTCCAACTCCTTCCATCTCGTCCATGACTCATAAAGAGTCTCATATTCTCTTAGTCTAAAAGCAATCATTTGATTCCTCAACTCTTGAGTTTTTCCAGGTGGAAAGTATTGGGCAAGAAATGCATCAGTGAGTTGCTCCCAATTTGTAATAGAGTTATGAGGTAAAGAATCAAGCCAGTCCAATGCTCTATCCTTCAAAGAGAATCGGAATAGCTTCAATCTTGCTGCATCATCAGATACTCTAGGTTGTTTTTGCATATCACAAATCATAGCAAACTTCTTTAGATGTGTGTGTGGATTTTCAGAAGGATGTCCCCCGAATTGAGAATTTTGAATCATTTGAAGAATCCCAAAATCCATCTTGTAGCTATTTGCATCAATTCTTAGTCTTGCTATACTCTCTCTCAAGTCATCAAAACGAGGAAATGCATGATCCATCATACTTTCCCTAGGCACATTAGCATTTACAACCTCTTCACCTTGGGCTGCATTTTCATTGTTTCGATTATTTCCAGCATTACCACCACCAATTCTAATTCTTTCATCAGCCATGTCTATTTCAATTTCAGTTGCTCTCAAGGCTTCTTTCTTTTCTCTGGTTTCTTTCTTGTTGGCTCTACAAAATTTCTCAATTTCAGGATTAAACAATAAGGATGTGTCACTTGTGCTTCTAGCTCTTCTCATAAAAGATCAAGAGTACCTAAAAAAGAACAAACAAACACAAAATGAAAAGATAATAGAGATAAAACTATAAACAACTAAAATAATCAAGAATTCAATCTTAAACAAACAACTCCCCGGCAACGGGGCCAAAAACTTGATGTGTCCCAATCGCAAGTGCATGGGTCGTTCAAGTAGTATAGAAAAAGATATCGATCCCACGAGGAGTTGTGTTAATGATTGAATTTTTGATGTAAAATAAAATATGTCAAAATTGTATTTTAATCAAATTAATAAAAGAAATTTAGGAATTTGAAGCATAAGGTATGAAAATGCAAAACTAAATTCAAACAATGACTAATTTAATAATTCGCAAAATAAAAAAATTGATAATAATGAAAATTAATAAAATGAGATTAAACTAAACACTCAAAAGTAAAATTCCAAGCAATAATTGATGAAAGACGATTCTGGAGTTAAGGGTTCATATTTAAGTCATTTTGAGATTTTCCCTAGCTAGCCCAATCCATGAAATTTATGGTTTAAAGGAGATTAATTCTAAAATCCTTTGAAAACTCTTTCGAGTGAAACAAAGAGTGCCTTAATTAACTTAATCCTACTTTCGTGGAGTTAAAATTAACCAAGACCCATTAGGTTCTTTAATCAATCTATTAAAACCCTCTTAACCCTTAGTCTATTTCTAGATTTAAGTTAATTAAGTCCAATTTCTTGATTAACTATCAATTGGTTTTCTCCTTTCGGTGCTTCAACTAAGGATTAAGAACATAACTTAATAGGGCCCTTCATTAAGCATGTGAATAAGCACACAAGAAATGGATTAAACCTTATAAATTTCATTAAATTGGGACTAACCCAGTTCAAATCCACAAAAATAACTAAAATATTACATCCCTTACTCCAAAATCAAAGAAAACTACTCACAATCCATGATATTTACAAGAAATTCTGAGTTAATGTGGCAATAAATCTTTAATCTAAGCTAAGAACTAAGAAACCCAATACAAGAAAGGTAGGAAATATGCAAGAAAGGAAAGAAAACTCTAAATCTATCTGGAAATGGAGGGGGTGATGTTTTTGCTCCCCTTTTTGACTCTTCAGCTGTTGCTCCTTCTCTTTTGTTTTTCCTCTCCTTCTAAAATGGGATAAGGGCCTATTTATATCTTTTTTTTCTGACAAGTAGCCCTAAACTGGTGTGTTTGAGGTGTGTTTTTATGAGGGAATCTTCTGCCAGCTCATTATGAAGACTTTATGGGATTGCATAAGTAGACTGCATAAGTTATGCAGTCCCTTATGCAGTTTTCGACTGGTTCCTGGGCTCTCTATGTGAAGCTGCATGAGCAGAGTGCAAGACTGCATAAGTTATGCAGTTTTCCATGAGGTTGTATAAGTAAGGCAAGAATCTGCATAAGTTATGCGGCAACTTATGCAGATTTCGGCAGGTTTGGGACATTGTTTCTTCTCCTTGTGCAGAACTGCACAACTTATGTGGCAAGTTATGCGCAATTTGGCCAATGCATACTTCAACTTTGAAATTTGTTTTTGACATCTTTTGGCTGTAGAAATCACTCCTTAATGGCAAAATTTCTTTTTTAGTCCCTCAAAAACACCATTTTTCCTACAAAACAAAGTAAAATTACGAATTAATCTAAAAATTGGCAATTATGAAAAATTATCTAAATAACTAATAAAATTAGCTAAAAGTGACTAATAATTAAATAAAATGGCCATGAAATAAAACCTAAATGACTATGCAAAATGTATGTATCACACGCAAATTTAAGTTATACACATAATTCTTCAATTGCATGATATAGAAAAAAAATAACATAGATTTTATATGATTTGATTATAAGATTTACGTTTAAGAGTAAGATGAGAGAAAAAATTTTCATTATGATAAAAAAGAGCAAGATACAATCACTCAGATATAATCATTCAAAATTCTCAAAATTTAATTTCAGTGTCTTCTCGAATATCTTACAATTATACTATTAAAAGCAAAATATTACAATATTTATATAAATCTTATTGGTTTATATCCCCTACTATCACCATTGACTTTATTTTTTATTACAATCAGATTGCAACGCGAAACTTTTAAATTGAGTCATAATTTGAGTTCATGAAAATATATTTAAAATTCAATCCACGTAAAAATAACAACATGAATATTGCATTCTTCAAGGATTGATTGTGACGTAGTGATTATGTTTGTTGTAAACAAATTTAATTAATTTTTTTATTAATAATATTTATTTTGATGGTATTTAAATTATTAATGCTATTAAAATTATTTTCAAAATTACAAGATTCTAAAATTATAAAAAAAAAACTTATAAAACTTCAAATTATGAGATTTTAAAATTATAAAATTTTAAAATTATAAAATTTTAAAATTAATAAAATTGTTTTATTAATTTTTTTTTTCAAAATTTAAATTACAAAAAGGAAAAAAAATTTAAATTAGAATCTCTCTATCTAATTTCGATTCTCTCGTCCAGTTGGGGTGTAAGGAGTTTTGTAATCAATGTGACAGATTAAAGCTAGCTCTTGAGTCGATGCATACATTGCATTCTCCACAAGCTAAATCCATGTGAAAATTCAGAATAAAATTTTTGTGGAGTAAGCAGTAAGAAACTGTTTCATAACTCTTCAGTCAATTGTAACAAAAAAAAAAATAAAATAAAATAAAGTTCAATCTACCCCCAATACTTAATGAAGAGGTTTAATTTAACTCATTTTTAATTTTTAGTATAATTTAAGATTTAAGTTCAAATTAGTCAAATTTTATTGCACACCCCATTTTTTTAATATTTAATTATTTATTATTTTTAATAGTAAAATATTATTTTTATATTGTATAATTAATTAAATAAAAAATAAAAATATTATTTTTATTATTTAATATTATTAATTAAACTGAAAATATAAAAACATTGTTTTTATATTTTCATATAATTAATTAAAATAAAAATTATTATTATAATTAATTTTAATTATTTAAATTAAAAAAATAATATTTTTATATTTTCATGTTTGTAATTTAAAATTTGAAAATTATAATTAAATAAAACTAAATATATAAAAATATTATTTTTTATTTCCATATTATTAATTAATATTAAAAAGTAAAATATAAAAATAACTAATTATAGTTAATTAATTAAGATTAAAAATAATTAACTAAGTAATTAGTATTAAAAAATAATTAAATTTAAAAATATTTAAAAAATAAATTAAAAAAAAGCAACTTCATAACAAAGTGGTGAGTGAGTTGCACATTTCTCAAATTTGGACTAAATTTGATATAAATTAAAATTTTTAGACTAAATTAAATCAAAAGTTAAAAATGAACTAAATTAGATATCCATTCTAGACACAATTGTTAATCTTTTCTTCTTTAATTAATTTATCTTTTCATCAGAGTTTCAAATCTTGCTAATCATCCACATTTGTGCTTTTTTATAAATATATATTATTAATTAATATTTGAAGAAAATATAATTTGAACAATATAACCTGTGTATCACTAAAGCCTAAAGTTAATTAAGTTTTATATATTTTAATTAAAAAAAAATTGGAGTGGACCATTGAATGTGGCATGCCCAACCATTTTATATAATGAAGAAACTAAAGTGTTAATGAAAATGTTAGAAAGTAGTAAATTCAATTTTAAGAACACATTAACTGAATTATTAATTCTGTTAAAATTTGAAAATTATATAAATAATAATTTATATAATTAATTAAGAATATTTTTGACATTTTATTTACAATTAACGGTAATATTTATTTAATTCGAATGTGGAAAGACATAAGGATATGTTGTCAATATGAAGTTCCTTACATGAATGATTAGAATACCATAGAATGTGAAAGATTTCTCACTCGCTGATTAGGAGAATCATGGTGGAATTGAGATCATTGGTTCCTCGCAGGGAAAATGTTGCACATCATTTGATATAAAACTATCCTGAGATCCTCATTTTTTTTAATGAGATCTTCGCTTAAAAAGTTTAAATTTTTAGCGCTTATTCACATTTTAAGTTTAGTGGCATTTATATGCAAAAAAAAAAAAAAAATTAAATTCATGTGTTTATATTTTGAGTTTATAATAAATAAGATTGTGTAGGAAAAATGAATCAGACCTAATTCCATTGCAAAAGTTAGTTCAATCTTATATTTAACTTGAATATCTCATCTCAAATCAATGTGGAACAACATACATCTCATGCCTATTCATGAACATTTGGAGAGAGGCCAACATAGTAGCCAACAAACTAGCTGATGTAGCTATTGCTTCTTCTCTGGGTGTTTACTATTTTTCTTCACCTCAAGCTAATATGTTGGAGTTATTCAGCTGGGATATGCAAGGTCTTAGTTTGCCGAGAGTCATCTCCTCTGCTTCGTGATCAAACAATCAAAATTTTCGTACTTTAAGAAACATCACTTCGAGATTATTTAGCTCCAATGTGAATCACTTAGAAGTATATAAAATTAAAAGACAACAAAAGCAATAAAAATATCATAGAGAAGTTCTAAAATTTTTCAGAGCATAAGTGTAACTCAAATTGTTAAAGATGAATTGAAGATTGATGTGGCCCAACCGCAAGTACACGGGTCGTTCAAGTAGTATAGAAAAAGATATCGTGTAATGGCCCGGCCCACTAGTGATATTGTCCGCTCTGGGCCGAAGCCCTCACGGTTTTAAAACGCGTCACTAGGGATTATGAACCATCAACTTATAAACCCAGCATCTCTCCCGTGTTTTGTCGATGTGGGATTTGCCTAGGGTGTTACAATCCACCCCCCTTATGGGACTCAGCGTCCTCGCTAAGGTTTGCCCCACCATCGTTCAAGGTTGCACGCGGAGCAGCTCTGATACCACAAATGTAATGGCCCGGCCCACTAGTGATATTGTCCGCTCTGGGCCGAAGCCCTCACGGTTTTAAAACGCATCACTAGGGATTACGACCCATCAACTTATAAACCCAGCATCTCTCCCGTGTTTTGTCGATGTGGGATTTGCCTAGGGTGTTACATATCGTTTCCTCAAAGAGTTGTGTTATAAATTGAATCTTTGATATAAAATGAACTATACTAAAAAATTATAATTTAATCAAATAAGAGAGATTTGGGGATTTGAAGTTTAAAGTATGAAAATACAAAACTCAGTTCAAACGGGAATTAATTCAATAATTGGCTAAATGAAGAAATTAAGAAATTAACAATGAAAACTAATGAAAATAGATTAAACTAAGCTCTAAGCAAAATATCAAGCAATGATTGTAAAAAGACGACTCCAGAATTAAGAGTTCATATTTAGGCTATTTTGGGATTTTGCTTGGTTAGCCAAACATATGAAAATTATGTATTTCAAGGAGATTGATTCTCAAATCCTTTGAAATCTCTTTCGAGTAAGACAAAGCATGCCTTGATTAATTAAATTCTACTTTTACAGAGTTTAAAATTAATCAAGACCCATTAAGTTCTTTAATCAATCTATTAGCCCTCTTAATCCTTAGTCTATTTCTAGATCTAAGTTAATTAAGTCTAATTTCTTAATTATCTATCACTAGGTTCAATGTTTCAATCAATGATTAAGAACATAACTTAATAAGATCCTACATTAAGTATATCATTAAGCATACAAGAAATGGATAAAATCTCATAATAACCATTAAATCTTGATTAACTAGTTCAAATCCATAAAATATCTTAAATATTACATACCCAACTCCAGAATCTGAAAGAACTACTCACTACCTATGCTTAATACAAGAGATTCTAAGTAATAAAACATAAAAATAAACTAAAACTAAAGAAACCTGATAGAAGATGTGCAAAAAATGGTGTAGAATGAAGAAAAATCTAAGCTTCAAACAAAAAGTGAAGTGTGTCAGCTCCTCTTTCTCTCTCTTCCTTTAATCTGTTTTTCTTTTTGCAAAAGGTAATGTAAGAAGGCTTAAATATCCCCTGACAAAAACCCTAGAATGGCCTAAAAACTGGTGTAAGGTGAGGTCACTACATGTAAGAGAATATTTGCTTCTTTAGCCAATTAATGAGGAAGTGCATGGATTGAATAGTGCCTGTGTAGTATCTTGTGTAGAATGAGTGAAAACGAGTTTGCATAGCCATGCAGGTCCCTGTGCACATTTTGATAAGCTCTTGTTATTTTTCGTGATACTACACAGGCAGGTTTATATGTTGTGTAGGTTTTGGTGAGTCTTTGCAATTTCCCAATCTACTACCTAAGCAGTTGCAAAAGCTGTGCATCTATTGATGGATCTCAATTTGTCTTCCGTGATAGTGCACAAGCAGATGCACAGGCTATGTGACATTCTATGCAACTCTCAATAAGTTTCAGCTATTTTTCGGGCTCTTGCGTAGGCAAGCGCACAGGCTATGCATTATTTCATGCAACTTTTAGCAACCTACAAAATTTCTTCTAATTTCTATATGCAAACATCATAGCCTGTGCACCATCCTGTGAAACTTTTGGCAGGTTCAAATTCAACAATTTTTTAACTTTAATTTTTGGCAATTTTGAGCTTGAATTTCATTCTCCAAACATGCATTGACTTCTCGCTCATCAAAAACATCAATTAACCTACAAAACAAGAACAAATTAACAAATTAAACAAAAAATTAACTAATATGGAAAACTAATTAAATAACTAATGAAATTAACTAAAATTAACCAAGAAAATGATGAAATGACTATAAAATTTAACCTAAAGAGTTATATTATATCATGTATCAAAGATCACAAGAGTTGCTTCTACCCATGGTGAACCATTTTCAATTGACAAAGGAACTAATTTAAAGGTACATGTTTAGTTCACCAATCTTAATCTCAGCAGCTAAGTGAGCAATCTTAAGTTTCCATTCTTAATTAAAACTTTGCCCACTTGCAAGTTGCAACAATCTAATTCTGATGTTTCTGAAGAGTGATTAGATTTTTTTTTTCTTCATATATTTGCACGATTAGAATAATGAAATTGTAAATTACTATCATTAAATTTAGAGCTCAAAAGCTCTGACCTTATGATTTCCCAATTTTTGGAAAAGTTTTCTGCGATTGACAACGTGTTGCATTAGATTACGATGGAGAAACAGACAAAGCCAAGTGTGTAGTTAGTGTTTGGGGTGGTGGTGGGAAACTCATGGCCGCTAGTGGTAGTGACAATGCCGGTGATGAAAGTAGCTCGCAGTGCCATACACAGTAAGTTAAAGACAGGAGCATAAGGAATCGGGATCCATTTATTTCTAGCAACATGAAGAGCAAGGAAGCAAAGATGAAAGAAGTAGAGCCAATATCTCCAAAATAAGATTGCTTCAACCAAAATTAGCAAAGTAAACATTAATTATGAGAGCAGCATCTCAAAAAAGAAAAATAGTAGCCCTGCATTCAACAAATCATATAAAAACCAACAAAAATTCCCAAGCAACAAGGGGAGAAGGTTTTAAAAAAGCCACGAAGTCCTTCTATCTATTTAGCCCTTGCTTAGCTAAAGAATCAGCAATGGCATTTTCTTCCCTTAGAACATGATAAAAGGAGAAGTTGGGCAAGACAAATAAATTGGAGCAAATGGAGTTTATGGTCTGAGACAAGCGCCATGGGGCTGCATCCAAATTATATATATCCATGACAAGGATATTGAAGGAGTGGAAGTGTGAATAAAAGGGCATTAGAACCTTGAATTTCAAAAATTATTTCTAAGGTTACATGCACTATACCAAGTGTCTTATGATCCTAATCAATTTCCAATGCCCAATTGCATGCCAAAATATATTTTAGCATGCATTAAAATTTCATTTGCCATTAAAGATTATGAATTCACATTTAATTCAATTAAACCCTAACTAAAAGAGAGACTTTTAGGTACTAACCTCTTGATGCACAATTGAAGCCTCTTAGGATGTACTTAGGACCCTAAATGTTGTCCCTCTAGTTTGTCCACCACAAGCACACACCAAAGATGCAATGGCAACCCCTAGATTGGCTTTACAAGCCTTGTCAACAATTTTGAGATGAGATTTATGCTTTGTGAAGGTTGTATGAATGTATTGGGTGTTAGAAACACTTTCTAATAATTTTAATTCAAGAGGAAATCATAGTTTTTCCCTTAAATCAATTGAGAAATTGAAGAGGAGAGGGAGAGTCCTTGTTGCCGTCACACTTGAGAAAAAAAGAAAGAGTGGCTGATTTTTCTTTATAACCTTTATTTATACACTTAGGTCAAACCCTAACTCCCTTGCCACGTGTCATCACAAGATCCATCTTATTATTATTTGATTTAATTGTAACAGCCCGATCCTTCTCCGGTTAGTATTGTCCGCTTTGGCCCATTTCTCAATTTGTGCGTGTCATCCTTGCGCAGGGGCCATGCTAATCTTCTCTGTATCGTTCCAATTTTATCGGATGTCCCCGACCACAAATGTAATGGTCCGGCCCACTAGTGATATTGTCCGCTCTGGGTCGAAGCCCTCACGGTTTTAAAACGCGTCAATAGGGGTTACGAACCACCAACTTATAAACCCAGCATCTCTCCCGTGTTTTGTCGATGTGGGATTTGCCTAGGGTGTTACATTAATCCTATGAAGCCAAGTGTCAAGCCCCATTTAAATTATGACATGTGGTCTTCCATCATAGGAAGACAAGTGACAAGATCATATAGTGCCACATGTCACCATCTCATGGTGCCACATGTCACCATGTGAAAAGAACAATTTGCCCTTACTCTTTAATTTGAGTTCTCAACCCAAAATCATAATTTCTTCTCTTTAAATCAATTTATATCAAATATAAATTAATTAATTAATTAATCTCCATTAATTAATTTCTCATAATTAGATTCATATTAATCAAATTAAATATAAATTTAATTTATACTATACATCTAATAACCTAGATTTGGTTTCAAGTCATGCTCAAGACTTTATAATCTTATTGCAAACCAAACCTCTTTAATTAATTAATTAAACTCTTTAATTAATTAAATCACATTTTAAATGGTGATTAGCTTGTGTAGATGTGTGACTTACTAGGCTTATTACTTATTGGCAATGAGAAATGATACTAACTCTTAATATCAGTAGAACTCTTTCTTACCGTAAATGATTTCTCTAACTCATTTCAGGCATCTCATAGACCATGGTTGATACCTAGCATAGTATGCCATGGCCACCCAATCAGTAAAAGAATACATTAAATAAACCTTTAATCATATGTTACCATGCACTAGAATCTCTCCGTTATAAAATCCCAATTCTAGCTGGAGCCATGGTTAATGTCAAACCCCATTTGCTATGAACATTATGTTCTCTTTTAATTCCAGTTCTCGATTAATTAGATTTTCTTGTTAGAAACTCTTTTATGACTAAATCTGTCTGTCCTGGCCAGGAACTTGAAACATCAAGAACAATTAAATGAACATAGGATTTTATTCCTATTTACTTAGAGTAACGGATTTCATCTTGATCAACACCTATCTCCATATATAACTAGTAGGAGCCAACACATGCCCATATATCCATACACAGTAGAAGTATGAAAGCAGTATGAAACTCAAACCACCTATATACAAGATAGCTGTGTTTTCTCAGGTCTAAAGATTATATGCATTGATATGATATATGACAATGCATTGACAAGAGTAAAGTCCATGTGCTTGTCATAAGCGTCACTGGTTCGGCCTACTTATCATGTATAAGTGCCTATCATGGTTGTTATGTGGCATGAGACTCACCATTCCATCTTATTTATATCTCATATAAATACCTTGGGAACAAACATAATTACAATATTTCTGGATAAGTCATGTCTTTTGTGAAGTATCCTCGATTGTGAACCAATTTATGATACTTTATTCTAGAAATAGTATCACTCATATTCTTAACAACTTAAGAATAGAATTTCTAACAAAATATCAATGGATCTTTTTCAATTACACATAAATATATTATGTAAACGAAAAAGTGAAATTGCCTTTTATTAAGAAAATATGTACAAGATATATACAAAATGATATACTCTAGGGCATACTACTAACAATCTCCCACTAGCACTAGAGCCATTCATTACAATATCTTAGACCCATCTTCTCAAGATGTCGGTCTAACTGAGTTTGTGACATAGGCTTTGTGAATGGATTAGCTAGATTTTCAGCTGATGCTATTTTCTGCATGGCTACAGTACCTCGCCCAACTATCTCTCTGATAATGTGGTAGCACTTTTCTATGTGTTTGAATTTTTAGTGAGACCGGGGTTCCTTAGCCTGTATGACCACTCTATTGTTGTCACAGTAAAGAGGAACTGCTGACTCAATGAAAGGAACTACTGCAAGTTCTATCATGAACTTCTTTATCCAAACAGCCTTTTTTGCAGCATCTGATGCTGTAATATGCTCAGCCTCTGTAGTGAAATCAGTAGTCATACTCTGCTTGGAACTCTTTCAACTAACTGCACCTCCATTACAAATGAACACAAACCCAGAGGCACACTTTCTATCATCGATATCTGATTGAAAATTAGAATCAGTATAACCATCCAATTGCAAGTCACCACCTCTATAAATCAAGAATAAATCCTTAGTTTTTCTCAAGTACTTAAGGATATTCTTTACAGCTATCCAGTGTTCCAAACCTAGATTAGATTGAAACCTGCTAGTCAAACTAACATCATATGCGATATCCGACCTAGTACACAATATTGCATACATTAAACTTTCAATAGCCGAAGTATATGGAATCCTTGCCATTTTATCTTTTTCTTCTGGTGTCTTTGGAGACATCTCTTTAGAAAGGTGGATACCATGTCTTACTGGTAACAATCATCTCTTGGAATCAAGCATGTTAAACCTCTTTAACACCTTTTCCAAGTATAGACTTTGGGATAAACCAATTATTCTTTTCGCTCTATCTCTATAGATGCGAATTCCAAGAATATAGGTTGCCTCCCCTAAGTCTTTCATGGAGAATGTATTTGACAACCATACATTGACAGTTGTCAACATACCTATGTCATTACCTATCAATAAAATGTCATCTACATATAAAACAAGGAAAGTGACAGCACTCTCACTAACCTTCTTATATACATATGACTCATCCATATTTTTGATAAAACCAAATGATTTAATGACTTCATCAAAATGAATGTTCCAACTCCTCGAAGCTTGTTTCAACTCATAAATGGATCATTTTAGCTTACATACCTTGGAACCATCTTGGGATTCAAAACCCCTATGTTGTTCCATGAAAATGTTTTCATCAATGTTTCCATTGAGAAAAGTTGTTTTGACATCCATTTGCTAAATCTCATAATCATAATATGCAGCTATTGCTAATAAAATCCTAATTGATTTAAGCATGGCAATAGGCAAGAAAGTCTCTTCATAGTCAATTCCTTGGCTTTGGCGAAACCCTTTCGCAATTAACCTTACTTTATAGGTCTCTATCTTTCCATCAGAACCAATTTTCTTATTGAAAACCCATTTATTCCCTATAGGTATAATACCTTCAGGTGGGTCAACAAGGTCCCAAACTTAGTTCTTATGCATGGAATCAATTTCAGATTTCATAGCTTCAATCCATTTTGAAGAGTCTATATCTGATATAGCTTTTTCATAGGGAAGAGGATCATCTCCATGATCTATTTCTTCATGAGTAAACAGCTCTTGTTCATCTTTATGAAGAAAACCATATCTCACTGGTGGGTGAGATACCTTAGTCGATCTGCGAGGAATTACTGTAGATGTTTCATCTATAGGTGTAGGTTGACTAGATGGATCTATATCCATTTGATCTGTTGGTTGGTGAGAATTCTCTAATTCTAACTCTATTTGCCTTCCTTTGCCACCTTCTTGAATGAACTGTTGTTCAAGAAATATGGCATCTCTACTTACCACAACCTTTTGTGATGTAGGCAAATAAAAATAATATCAAAAACTTTCTTTTAGATATCCAACAAATCGATCATTTTCTGTTTTGGTTTTCAATTTATCAGTGTTCAGCTTTTTAATGTAAGCTGGACAACCCCAAATCTTAACATGCTTAAGACTCGGTTTTCTTCCATGCCATATCTCATAAGGTGTGGAAGAGACTGATTTTGATGGAATCCTATTTAGAATATGCAAAGCTGATTCTAATGCAAATCCCCAAAAGGAGATTGGCATATCAGTATAGCTCATCATACTACGTACCATATCTAATAGGGTACGATTTCTCCTTTCAGATACACCATTCAGTTGTGGCTTTCCTGGATGAGTCAGTTGGGAGACAATGCCATGCCCTTTCAAGTATTCATCAAATTCAGTACTTAAGTATTCACCTCCACGATCTGATCGAAGAGTTTTAATACTTTTTCCTGTTTGATTTTCTACTTCACATTTAAATTCTTTGAACTTTTCAAAGGATTCATGTTTGTATTTTATCAAATACAAATACCCAAACCTCGATTTATCATCAATAAAGGTAATAAAGTAATGAAAATCGCCTCTAGCCATTTTCTTAAATGGACCACATACATCACTGTGTATCAATTCCAAAATATTTTCAGCTCTTATCCCTTGTCCAACAAAAGGTGATTTAGTCATTTTGCCTTGAAGGCAGGATTCACAAGTTGGAGTAGTTTCAGAACCCAATGAGGATAAAATCCCCATTTTCTCCAGCTTTGCAATCCTATCTTCTGCAACATGATCTAATCTTAAGTGCCAAATATATTTTGAACTTGAGTTAACTTTCATCATGGCATTACATTCATTTAGATTGCTTGCATTAGATTTGTATTTAACATTATTATCTAAATAATAAAGTCCATCATGCATATAACCTGAGCCAACATATTTATTTTCAAAATAAATATTGCAAACATCATTTATGAACAGAAATTCATAGCCATTTCTAGTCAAACTAGATATAAAAATGATGTTCTTAAAAGCATCAGGTACATACAAAATATTATTTAAATACAAAACATGTCCATACATGTATAAAGATTTAGATCCTATGGCTAAAGCTTTAACATTTGAGCCATTGCTAACCCGGAGTCTAATATCTCGTGACTGCAAGCTGCTACTATTTGCTAGTTCCTGCATATCAAAAGTAATGTGAGAACTAGCATCAGTATCTAAAACCCAAGCTGTAGATAAACTATGAGTATCATCAGAATCTAAATAACAAGACACAGACATACCTTCTGAAGGTCTATCCTTCTTGTCCTTCAGAGAAGCAAGATACTCTGGGCAGTTCCTTTTCCAGTGCCCATCCTTTTGGTAGTGGAAACACTTTCCCTTGCCTTTGTCAGCTTCGGTCTTGCCCTTACGTTTGGCTATCTTCTTGGAAGGTCCAGGAATTTGAGGTTTCTTATTCTTATTGCCCTTCTTCTTTTTTAACTTTCCAACAGAAGAAGAAGATGCAATCAAAGCCACCTCTTTTCCTTTATTGCTCGACATATTCTTTTGGGCAATAACCAGTATGTTAAGCAACCCAGCCAAAGTACACTCTTGCTTTGTCATATGGAAATTTATCACAAAATTCCCAAATGACTCAGGCAGGGACTAAAGGATCAGATCCATCTGCAGTTGGAAATCCATGTGAAAATCAAGATGTTCCAGTTGCTCAATAAGCCGAATCATCTTGTGGACATGATCTCCTACATTCTGTCCCTCTGACATCCTCATGCGGAATAGCTGTCTAGATATCTCATGTCTAGCATTCCTTGTAACACTCTAGGCAAATCCCACATCGGTAAAACACGGGAGAGATGCTGGGTTTATAAGTTGGTGGTTTGTAACCCCTAGTGACGCGTTTTAAAACTGTGAGGGCTTCGGCCTAGAGCGGACAATATCACTAGTGGACCGGGCCATTACATTTGTGGTATCAGAGCCGCTTCGCGTGCAACCTTGAGCGATGGTGGGGCAAACCTCAGCGAGGATGCTGAGTCCTATAAGGGGGGTGGATTGTAACACCCTAGGCAAATCCCACATCGGCAAAACACGGGAGAGATGCTGGGTTTATAAGTTGGTGGTTCGTAACCCCTAGTGACGCATTTTAAAACCGTGAGGGCTTCGACCTAGAGCGGACAATATCACTAGTGGGCTGGGCCATTACATTTGATGATACCACTAAATGTGACGCCCCTTACCCGTCTATTATATAGCCGAGCAAGAAGTGCCACATTCAGTGCCGGAGCACCCTATCTTGTCTTGTCATGTCCATTGTAAATTTTAATGTCCTTTAAATTAGGTAATTTACGTTTAGAAATTTTTTTTTTTATATCTCATTTTTATGGAGACCCGAACAGATTCTCCTATGTTTTATTAGCATCTGGCGGGTTTCACTATCACCTGTTAACATATTCATAGTCATCTCACATATTTCCATATCATATTCTCTTTTATCATATCATTCGCAACTATTTATGAGATCTCAAAATGAAGTGTCATCTATTACATTCATATTGAAATTCATAGATAATAAATTATAAGTTTTCATTTCAAGTCCAAAATAAAATACATCATAAACTAGTAATTACACCATGACTAGACATAATGAACCAAAATACTAGTCTACACATGGGCCCTACTAAAATACAAAAGACTGGTGAGGTGATTCTAATCAGTCGCAGATCTGGTCGGAACTCTGTCCAAATACTACTGTGGCGACTGCTGATCTTCAGTACCTACGCGATGGAAAACCAACGCGCTAAGCATAACGCTTAGTGGTGCATAATTTATAATAACAATAATTAAACAATTGAATTAATATTTACAAATCATAAATTCTGGGTCTTTTATATTTTTTGTATTACACTTTGGAAACAATTAAAATTATTGGGATTTTTCCTGTTTACTTATTGTATATTCAGTATTAATTAATTATTATCAATGCCCAAGAAACCTATAACAAATTATAAAAGTTGGATAGACGGGAGTATACGGGTTAGACAGCCATATGTCTACCCTGTATACATCTGTCAGGCACGAGGCCAACTGTCGGGCACGAGACCCGCTGTCAGGCTTGTAAAGCTAGAAATAAAGTAGGCACAATGGCCAGTAAGTAGGCATATAGCCTGCAAAACAATCATATCAGACATATATTGTCAGTTCATGATTTTCTCTGTAGGCAGTACTGCTATCTATAGTCCCTAATTGGTATACCAATTTATCCAAACTAAATAAATAAGTCTAGGTATACTATGGGCAATTAAACATTTTTAATTAATTTAGCACTATTCACTGTTACTATTTTCTAGTACTGTTCATTAGTACCATTAATTTCATATTAATAGGACATTAGTCCCAATTTACATATTCATATCATTTTTAATATTTAATTTTCCTTATGAATATTTTAATTATTATATATAGCATTTTTCCCATAAACCTTTCTTTAGGTTCATGTTGATGTGTTATCTTTATCTAGGAATTTGACTAGGTTAGGATGTCTATTTAGTCACACTTTCTTCATAACAATTGCTCCTCTATGTTTAAACTTGAATTTCAGTTTTTGAATCACTGAATTTGGAGTTATAGAACTCAAGTTATGGTCAAAATACCATAACTGGTCCCTTTGCCTCTAAGCTGTCCAGAATTTACAATTCCTGGTCAATAAACTTTGACCAGTCATTTGATCATTTTATGGTCATTTTTAGACTTAGATTCCTTCACAAGATATGTTCCTCTATGTCTTAGGGACTCCCAGGTACAATTTCATAATTTTTCAAGCTTGGTATAGTGAGTTATAGTCAGTGTATTAACCTGGACTCTCAGTCCTATAAGGGCAATAACCAACTTCAGGGCAGTATGTTTGACCCTCTTTTTAGGGTCTTTACACTTAGAATTTGGCAAAGGTGTCTAAATCAATGTTGTAGCCCTAAGTGTCATGTTTCCAGATCATATTGGACATCTCAAATGGAATTTCCTAGTGGGAGTTATGGCCAAATGAACACACAGGTATCAAATGGCATTCTGGGTTCAACTTAACATTTTCTAGATTTCAATTCCTAACTTTGGCTAATATTTTCCCTAGGATGCAATGGTTTCTAGAGCTTGGTCAAAACATAAAAATTGTTGTGCTATGTCTTATAAAACTTTTGGCACTAGTTTCACTCAATTTGCAGCTTTGGAGACCAAGTTATGGCATTTTTTCCAAAACTGGTCAAGCATACCAAAGGAACAGTATTTTGGACAATTTTCGGGTTGGCAGTTTTAGTGACTCAACTTGTGCTAACAATTTGAATTCGTTAAAGGCAAAACTGGGTTAAGTGGTCTTCATGAAAAGTGTAGCCCTATGTCTAAACTTTCCATGGGTAAAATTTTAGGTCATTTGGACCAGTATAAAGAGAGTTATGACCAAATGAACATGTACTGTTCATTTAGTCATTTTCTGGGTTGGCAGTTTCAGTGACCCAAATTGTGCTAACAATTTGAATTTGTTAAATGCAAAACTGGGTTACGTGGTCTTCATGTAAAGTGTAGCCCTATGTCTAAACTTTCCATGGGTAAAATTTTACGTCATTTGGACCAGTATAGAGAGAGTTATGACTAAATGAACATGTACTGTTCATTTAGTCATTTTCTGGGTTGGGTGCAGGGAAATCCGAATTTGGGCAGTATTTAGGTCAAGTTTTGGACAGAATTTGGGCATGGTTTCTTCATGGAAAATGGGCTATTTTGGGTCTAGTTTCACCTCCAATTGGCCTCATACTAATTGGGGTCACAAAATTTCATTTATGGCCTAAAATGTACACTGCCCTCAACAAACACAACCTGCAGAAAATTGACACTTCCAAAACTCAATCTCCTCCAACTTCCTTACTTCAATTTGCATGCAATACACTTCTATAAGCAATAATCTCATCCCAATTGGTCAATTTCAACATTTTACACAAAGTCCTCAACATTTACACAAACCCTAGTTTTCAAAGTTTCAAATTTACACAAACACTACACAATCAAACACCCAAACATTTCAACTAATTACACATTCTCATGGAACCATTTTTCATCACTTAAAAGCAATAAACTTCAAGTTCCATGGCTGCCAAAAATTCAAGGGTTCTTTCCTCTAGATTTTCTTTTTGTTTTAATGGTATTTATGCTTACCTAAACATGCTTTTCATGTTTAATAAAGAGAAGAAGAGGGATTAGTGCATTAATCTCTTGTGACCCACTTCAAACTTTTCCCAAAACTTCAACTTTCCTTCTCCCTATGGGTACCTAGAGCTTCCTTATGATGTGGGCTAAATTTTTAATGAAGGGGACCATGGGTTTTGGTGGATAAATGAAGAGAAACTCAAGCTCAAAGCTTGAGGAAAAATGGTGGAGGGGAGAGAACATGGAGACGGCAAGGAGAGAGAAGAGAAAATGAAGAAGACTTGTGGTTGATGAATTTTTGTCTCTTGTGTCTTATATATATATATTCTATAATTATTGTGCTTTATTTTTTTTTTTATGCCATAAGTCTATTTCCTTTCTTTTCTTTTCTTTCCTTTTCTTTTCTTCTTCTTTCTCTTCTCATTTTTCAAATTCAAATTCATAAAATTAATTTATGTTAATTATTCTATTTCCAAATTTTAATTTGACATTTAAGTCAAAATTCACCTCTAGGGGTGAAATGACCAAAATATCTTTCATGGTGCTCATCGGATTATTTTTATTTTTTATACCAATTAATAAATTCTCTAAATTTTATTTATTTCTCAAAATTTTTTCTATATTTTTTTAATATTTATTTCATTAATTTATGCCTCCTCACTATAGTTTAAGTATAGTTCCAGACATCTTGACTGTCCGAACAGACATTAGTCGTCGGAACAGTAAAATGTACGGACTACCTACGATGAGGGCGTTACAATTCTTCCCCTTTAAATAAAATTTCGTCCTCGAAATTTACACAGTGTAAATAATCAAGGGACCGCTATCTCCTTGTCTTTTCACCTTTTTTGTGTTGTAATACTTTACTTTTTCTTTAGTCTGTCTTATTAATCCTATTTTTACAATATTATCCTTATCTCGATTTACTATTGGAAATACGTAGCTCTACACAATAGTCCCAAGTCGGTACTGTAATCTGCAGCTTACAGCACAAACATCAAGAGCATTGCATAGTTACTACGGTATATCCCAATAAACTAACTCTTTTTTTTTTTTTTCAACCAGTTATGTACTCATCTTCTTTCATCTCATATACAGCCTCCTTCTCATTTCCATCTTTTATCTTTAACACGATCCTTTTCGGTTGATAATCTACAATCACCTGGTGACCTAAAGGGTTGGTGACAAGTATGCCATCTTCTGACCCATCTATCGGTATCCTCTTTCAATAGGAGGTACAATGCATATATAGGGGTGAACATAGTTAGGATCTATCAATACATACTTAAAGGTATTATAATTAGGAAATGTACCTCTGATAACATCTACCGGATTTGGCTCCTCTCGAGCCATAGCGTACACGCGGGATGCTACTTCAGCCTCGGGGTGTTCTATAGTCTTAGAAGCTCTCTGTGATGTACCAGCTACCTCTGGTCTCATCAGTCTTCTACCCCTCTATACTGTTGGGGCAGACTTCTGAGTCTGTGGTGGAGCTGTGGGAGCACTCCTCCGTGGGCAATCTCTCAAAAAAAAAAAAAAAAAAAGCTCTATGGACCCACATCTAAAACATCCACCCGTTAACAATCTACACTTTCCTCTGTGGTTCTTCCTATAATTTGTACAAACTTGCATTGGGGTTGATCTCCATGCTATAGGACCCACAGAATTGTCAATTGATACACTCATCTGACCTCCTCTCCTCGAGTAAATCGGAACCTCTGCCTCTGTTCTCTACTCTGAATCTAACCCTGAGACCCCCTAGGTCTCTTGCTCTCTGTAGCAGCGACGCTGGACTAGCCAGGTCCAGACCCTCTCTTGCACTGCCTGTCTATCCTAAACTGCTCATCATTTCTAACTCTCTCTACTGGGGTCCTATATACTAGCTGGGGAGGTGGTGGCATAGCTCCAGTGACCTGACGGAGCAATTGAGTCATTTGCTCTAGGAAGGCCTGTTGTGTCCTTACTAAAGTACCCAACGATGGTTCTGCTCTACTGTTACTGCGCCCCTGATTAAACGCAGGTGCAGGTGCGTGACTCTCTACTTCCTCCTCTATCGATCTTAGAGGTCCGTGCTCTGAAGGATCAGATGTCATCGATCCTATAAAACAGACAAAGAACATATCTGCATTAGTGTCACCTCGACTCTATCTAAAGGCCCATGCACGTGATGCAACTATTTCTTTCTATCTATCTAGGTCTAGGTCCGCCTAAACCTCTGCTCTGATACCACTAAATGTGACGCCCCTTACCCGTCTATTGTATAGCCGAGCAAGAAGTGCCACATTCAGTGCCGGAGCACCCTATCTTGTCTTGTCATGTCTATTGTAAATTTTAATGTCCTTTAAATCAGGTAATTTACGTGTAGAAATTTTTTTTTTTTATATCTCATTTTTGTGGAGACCCGAACAGATCCTCCTCTGTTTTATTAGCATCTGGCGGGTTCTACTATCATCTGTTAACATATTCATAGTCATCTCACATATTTCCATATCATATTCTCTTTTATCATATCATTCGCAACTATTTATGAGATCTCAAAATGAAGTGTCATCTATTGCATTCATATTGAGATTCATAGATAATAAATTATAAGTTTTCATTTCAAGTCCAAAATAAAATACATCATAAACTAGTAATTACACCATGACTAGACATAATGAACCAAAATACTAGTCTACACATGGGCCCTACCAAAATACAAAAGACTGGTGAGGTGATTCTAATCGGTGGCGGATCTGGTTGAAACTTTGTCCAAATACTACTGTGGCGACTGCTGATCTTCAGTACCTACGCGATGGAAAACCAACGCGCTAAGCATAACGCTTAGTGGTGCATAATTTATAATAACAATAATTAAACAATTGAATTAATATTTATAAATCATAAATTCTGGGTCTTTTATATTTTTTTTATTACACTTTGGAAACAATTAAAATTATTGGGATCTTTCCTGTTTACTTATTGTATATTCAGTATTAATTAATTATTATCAATGTCCAAGAAACCTATAACAAATTATAAAAGCTGGATAGACGGGAGTATACGGGTTAGACAGCCATATGTCTACCCTGTATACATCTGTCAGGCATGAGGCCAGCTGTCGGGCACGAGACCCGTTGTCAGGCTTGTAAAGCTAGAAATAAAGTAGGCACAATGGCCAGTAAGTAGGCATATAGCCTGTAGAACAATCATATCAGACATATATTATCAGTTCATGATTTTCTCGGTAGGCAGTACTGCTATCTATAGTCCCTAATTGGTATACCAATTTATCCAAACTAAATAAATAAGTCTAGGTATACTATGGGCAATTAAACATTTTTAATTAATTTAGCACTATTCACTGTTACTATTTTCTAGTACTGTTCAATAGTACAATTAATTTCATATTAATAGGACATTAGTCCCAATTTACATATTCATATCATTTTTAATATTTAATTTTCCTTATGAATATTTTAATTATCATATATAGCATTTTTCCCATGAACCTTTCTTTAGGTTCATGTTGATGTGTTATCTTTATCTAGGAATTTGACTAGGTTAGGATGTCTATTTAGTCACACTTTCTTCATAACAATTACTCCTCTATGTTTAAACTTGAATTTCAGTTTTTGAATCACTGAATTTGGAGTTATAGAACTCAAGTTATGGTCAAAATACCATAACTGGTCCCTTTGCCTCTAAGCTGTCCAGAATTTACAATTCTTGGTCAATAAACTTTGACCAGTCATTTGATCATTTTATGGTCATTTTTAGACTTAGATTCCTTCACAAGATATGTTCCTCTATGTCTTAGGGACTCACAAGTACAATTTCATAATTTTTCAAGCTTGGTATAGTGAGTTATAGTCAGTGTATTAACCTGGACTCTCAGTCCTATAAGGGCAATAACCAACTTCAGGGCAGTATGTTTGACCCTCTTTTTAGGGTTTTTACACTTAGAATTTGGCAAAGGTGTCTAAATCAATGTTGTAGCCCTAAGTGTCATGTTTCCATATCATATTTGACATCTCAAATGGAATTTTCTAGTGGGAGTTATGGCCAAATGAACACACAGATATCAAATGGCATTCTGGGTTCAACTTAACATTTTCTAGATTTCAATTCCTAACTTTGGCTAATATTTTCCCTAGGATGCAATGGTTTCTAGAGCTTGGTCAAAACATAAAAATTGTTGTGCTATGTCTTATAAAACTTTTGGCACTAGTTTCACTCAATTTGCAGCTTTGGAGACCAAGTTATGGCATTTTTGCCAAAACTGGTCAATCATACCAAAGGAACAGTATTTTGGACAATTTTCGGGTTGGCAGTTTTAGTGACTCAAATTGTGCTAACAATTTGAATTCGTTAAAGGCAAAACTGGGTTAAGTGGTATTCATGAAAAGTGTAGCCCTATGTCTAAACTTTCCATGGGTAAAATTTTAGGTCATTTGGACCAGTATAGAGAGAGTTATGGCCAAATGAACATGTACTGTTCATTTAGTCATTTTCTGGGTTGGCAGTTTCAGTGACCCAACTTGTGCTAACAATTTGAATTTGTTAAATGAAAAACTGGGTTAAGTGGTCTTCATGAAAAGTGTAGCCCTATGTCTAAACTTTCCATGTGTAAAATTTTACGTCATTTGGACCAGTGTAGAGACAGTTATGACTAAATGAACATATACTGTTCATTTAGTCATTTTCTGGGTTGGGTGCAGGGAAATCCGAATTTGGGCAGTATTTAGGTCAAGTTTTGGACAGAATTTGGGCATGGTTTCTTAATGGAAAATGGGCTATTTTGGGTCTAGTTTCACCTCCAATTGGCCTCATACCAATTGGGGTCATACAATTTCATTTATGGCCTAAAATGTACACTGCCCTCAACAAACACAACCTGCAGAAAATTGACACTTCCAAAACTCAATCTCCTCCAACTTCCTTACTTCAATTTGCATGCAATACACTTCTATAAGCAATAATCTCATCCCAATTGGTCAATTTCAACATTTTACACAAAGTTCTCAACATTTACACAAACCCTAGTTTTCAAAGTTTCAAATTTACACAAACACTACACAATCAAACACCTAAACATTTCAACTAATTACACATTCTCATGGAACCATTTTTTATCACTTAAAAGCAATAAACTTCAAGTTCCATGGCTGCCAAAAATTCAAGGGTTCTTTCCTCTAGATTTTCTTTTTGTTTTAATGGTATTTATGCTTACCTAAACATGCTTTTCATGTTTAATAAAGAGAAGAAGAGGGATTAGTGCATTAATCTCTTGTGACCCACTTCAAACTTTTCCCAAAACTTCAACTTTCCTTCTCCCTATGGGTACCTAGAGCTTCCTTATGATGTGGGCTAAATTTTTAATGAAGGGGACCATGGGTTTTGGTGGATAAATGAAGAGAAACTCAAGCTCAAAGCTTGAGCAAAAATGGTGGAGGGGAGAGAACATGGAGACGGCAAGGAGAGAGAAGAGAAAATGAAGAAGACTTGTGGTTGATGAATTTTTGTCTCTTGTGTCTTATATATTTTTATATTCTATAATTATTGTGCTTTATTTTTTTTTTATGCCATAAGTCTATTTCCTTTCTTTTCTTTTCTTTCCTTTTCTTTTCTTCTTCTTTCTCTTCTCATTTTTCAAATTCAAATTCATAAAATTATTTTATGTTAATTATTCTATTTCCAAATTTTAATTTGACATTTAAGTCAAAATTCACCTCTAGGGGTGAAATGATCAAAATATCTTTCATGGTGCTCATCGGATTATTTTTATTTTTTATACCAATTAATAAATTCTCTAAATTTTATTTTATTTCTTAAAATTTTTCCTATATTTTTTTAATATTTATTTCATTAATTTATGCCTCCTCACTATAGTTTAAGTATAGTTCCAGAAATCCTGACTGTCCGAACAGACATTAGTCATCGGAACAGTAAAATGTACGGACTACCTACGGTGAGGGCGTTACATTCCTACTGTGCTCACCATATAACTCTTGCAGGTGATGGAGGATCTCATTTGTATTCTGCATATTTTCATGCTGCTTTTATAACTCATTAATCATAGAAGCAAGCATGTAACATTTAGCTCTCATATCATGCTCCTTCCACTTGTCCAAAGTGTCTAGTTCCTCTTGAGTGGCCTATAGAGGTAAGGGACTAGGAACCTTTGAGTCTAAAACATATCCAATACATTCTAGGTTCAGGACAAATTTTAAATTTCTGAGCTAATCAGAAAGATTAGATCCCGTCAATCTATTGTGATCAAGTATGCTCGCAAGAATATTGCATGGTAGTGGTTGTTGTGTGCTCATTATTATCAGAAAAATTAACTGCAGAAAATAACTAGATTAATTAGTAAATGTATCAAGTAATTAACCAAAATGATTATGGTCTTTTAATCAAATTGGTCCTCCCACTAACTTGGAGAATCCTACACTTCCAAAGTAGGAAACGAAAATCTTAGTTGGATGGATTTCTAGTGGGTGATTGAATTCTTATAGTCTTATTGATCATCCTCAGGCACATCCATTATTGGAATTACAATAAACTATAAGTGAGCAACTCCTTGCCTATCACATCTCATGTGAGGTTCAATAATTTATTTAGCCCCTAATGCTCAAAATGTTAGGCACATCCATTATTGATTTATCTTGCATTAGTTAAGTTGATCCCATTGAGCTAGTAAACATGCAAATAATTTTAATGTCCTCAGGCACATCCATTATTGGCCACTAACTATTTACATATTTACAACATCTTATGCTTAACAATTATTCTTAAGAGAATCTCTTAAATAAATACATCACATGCAAGTGTTTAAAATTTCTTAAAATAATTGCCTCAATTGAGGGCCATGATATAATTACTTTAATTATACCATTTCCAACTTAATCATTTGTTTGGAAGATTTTGTGGTCGACTTAATTACTATTATGGTCTCACTTTGCACATTATCCAATTGGCATGCATATATCATAAACTTGTATACATTCATATACATCTCATGCATACACGGATAAACAAATAATATGGTATGATCATGGACTTTCTAAGGGATTCAATTCTGAGCCACCAAGAATTGAATCAGGGCATTCCTAGATGTATTTCATTCATTCATTTTACAAGAGTTGCTGAAGGAGTACATAATCAACACTTGATCTTGATTTTCTCTCACTGGTCCCACCAATGCTCTTGACCTCCTTGATCTTTTTGCAATCCAATTACATTATAATCCTTGGCATACCAAGGCGAGTTTACAAGAATATGGACTATAAAGTCCTCAAATAAATGAAATTATAACCTAAATTATTACAACATTTATAATACATGCCACTAAAATAAAATTAATTATTTTACATTCCAAAGAAAAATAAAAGAAATAAATCCAATCACATTAATCTTTTATTGTCCATGATCATCCATCATGCATATTAAAATTTAACAATTAAATAAAATATACATACTAAAAATTAAATTGAATATCACATATTCAATCAAAATTAAATTTGAATCTCATTCAAATAATTTTAAATTTAGAAATCTTTTTCCAAATTTAATACCTTGAAAACAATTTTCAAAATTAATTGTGTGATTAAAATTCCTAATTAAATAATTTAATTAGGTATGGGGTTAATTATGGGCCTTAAAATACACAACAATTACATAATGGGCCCAAAAACTAAGCCTAAAATTCAAACACACCCTTGGGGTGTGTATCTCGCCCAAGCCGCCCATGGTGAGCACCCAAACCAGCTCTTGATCAATCCAAATTTGATCTAATCGCACAATTAAACCTTATAAACAATCTTAATGGCAAATATAGTCGCTCTGATACCAATTGAAGGAGTGAAAGCGTGAATAAAAGGGCATTAGAACCTTGAATTTCAAAAATTATTTATAAGGTTACATGCACCATACCAAGTGTCTTATGATCCTAATCAATTTCCAATGCCCAATTGCATATCAAAACATATTTTTGCATGTATTAAAATTTCATTTGCTATTAAAGATTATGAATTAACATTTAATTCAACTAAACCCTAACTAAAAGAGGGATTTTTAGGTACTAACCTATTGATGCACAATTGAAGCCTTTTAGGATGTACTTAGGACCTCAAATGTTATCCCTCTAGTTTGTCTACCACAAGCACACACCAAAGATGCAATAGTAGCCCCTAGATTGGCTTCACAAGCCTTGTCAACCAATTTTGAGATGGAGTTTATGCTTTGTGAATGTTGTATGAATGTATTGGGTGTTAGAAACACTTTCTAATAATTTTAATTCAAGAGGAAATCATAGTTTTTCCCTTGAGTCAATTGAGAAATTGAAGAGGAGAGGGAGAGTCCTTGTTGCTATCACACTTGAGAGAAAAGAGAGTGGCTGATTTTTTTTTATAACCGTTATTTATATACTTAGGTAAAACCCTAACTCCCTTACCACATGTCATCACAAGATCCCATCTTGTTATTATTTGATTTAATCCTATGAAGCCAAGTGTCAAGCTCCATTTAAATCATGACATGTGGTCTTCCATAATAGGAAGACAAGTGGCAAGATCATATGGTGCCAAGTGTCACCATCTCATGGTGCCACATGTCACCATGTGAAAAGAACAATTTGCCCTTACTCTTTAATTTGAGTTCTCAATCAAAAATCATAATTTCTCCTCTTTAAATCAATTTATATCAAATATAAATAAATTAATTAATTAATCTACATTAATTAATTTCTCATAATTAAATTCATATTTAATCAAATTAAATATAAATTTAATTTATACTATACATCCAATAACCTAGATTTGGTTTCAAGTCATGCTAGGGACTTTGTAATCTTATTGCAAACCAAACCTCTTTAATTAATTAATTAAACTCTTTAATTAATCAATTAAATCACATTTTAAATGGTGATTAGCTTGTGTAGATGTGTGACTTACTAAGCTCATTACTTATTGGCAATGAGAAATGATACTAACTCTTAATATCATTATAACTCTTTCTTACCGTAAATGATTTCTCTAAATCATTTCAGGCATCTCACAGACCATGGTTGACACCTAGCGTAGTATGCCATGGCCACCCAATCAGTAATAAGAAATACCTTAAATGAACCTTCAATCATATGTTACCATGCACTAGAATCTCTCCATAACAAAATTCCAATTCGAGTTGGAGTCATGGTTAATGTCAAACCCCATTTGCTATGAACATTATGTTCTCTTTTAATTTCAGCTCTCGATTAATTAGATTTTCTTGTCAGAAACCTTTTTCTGACTAAATCTGTCTGTCCTGGCCAGGAACTTGAAACATCAAGAACAATTAAATGAACATAGGATTTTATTCCTATTTACTTAGGGTAACGGATTCCATCTTGTTCAACAACTATCTCCATATATAACTAGTAGGAGCCAACACATGCACATATACCCATACATAGTATAATTATGAAAGCAGTATGAAACTCAAACCACCTATATACAAGATAACTGTGTTATCTCAGGTCTAAAGATTATATGCACCGATATGATATATGACAATGCATTGACAAGAGTAAACTCCATGTGCTTGTCATAAGCGTCACCGATTCTGTAACACCCTAGGCAAATCCCACATCGGCAAAACACGGGAGAGATGCTGGGTTTATAAGTTGGTGGTTCGTAACCCCTAGTGACGCGTTTTAAAATTGTGAGGGCTTCAGCCCAGAGCGAACAATATCACTAGTGGGCTGGGCCATTACATTTGTGGTATCAGAGCCGCTCCGCGTGCAACCTTAAGCGATGGTGGGGCAAACCTCAGCGAGGACGTTGAGTCCCATAAGGGGGGTGGATTGTAACACCCTAGGCAAATCCCACATCAGTAAAACACGAGAGAGATGCTGGGTTTATAAGTTGGTGGTTCGTAACCCCTAGTAACGTGTTTTAAAATCGTGAGGGCTTCGGCCCAGAGCGGACAATATCACTAGTGGGCCGGGCTATTACAGGTTCGGCCTACTTATCATGTATAAGTGCCTATCATATTTGTTATGTGGCATGAGACTCACCACTCTATCTTATTTATATCTCATATAAATACCTTGGGAACAAACATGATTACAATCTTTCTGGATAAGTCATATCTTTGTTGAAGTATCTTCGATTGTGAACCAATTTATGATACTTTGTTCTAGAAATGCTATCACTCATATTCTTAATAACTTAAGAATAGAATTTTTAACAAAATATCAATGGACCTTTTCTATTACACAAATATATTATATAAACAGAAAAGTGAAATTGCCTTTTAATAATAAAATATGTACAAGATACATACAAAATGATATGCTTTAGGGCATATTACTAACAGATACAACTTGACATTTTCATAGACTAATATCGAAAGATAATGACATTAATTTGAAATACAATTCAAAAGATACTAACTTTTATTTCAAAAATAGGATAACAATACAACATATCATCAAAAGACAAGCTAGGTCACTGGAGCCGAGAGTTGAACTCAACACAATGTCCTTCTAAATTTTTCTTCTTTCCTTATACTCCTCTTTCTATTTTATTTCTTATTTCTCTCGTTTCTTTCCTTCTACTTCTCTCTTGCTGCCCAAACACCCTTGTTAAGCCACCAGAAGTGTTTTTATAGCTTGTTGACTTTGAATTAATTGAAGAGCACATAGCAAACCTGACAAATTATTCTCTTCACTTGTTTTTTCAGTAGTTAATTTGCGTGCTATTATTTTTCTTTATTTTTTTTATTATTGCAATTTCATAAAGACATTTATTTATGACCTTTTTAGCATTATTATTGGAATTATTATTAAGAAGAACACATTCTTAAATATCTTCATTAGAAATTATATTCTCAAAACAAGCCTGATCTCTATACCAAAACTAGTTGAAACCTAAAGTTAAACCAATTAATGCACCAAAAATCCCTTTATTGCAAGACTTCACAAGTACTACTGCGATCGCATCTTTCCTGAAGAGAATTCATTTTAAAATATGAGAGCAAGCAAATTACAAGAATTGAATGCTAGATATATTAGAGGAAGTCTAACTATATCATACTTTGTTCTGATAATTTATATTAGATCAAAGAATATAAGGTGCCAAAGTCAGTTGATGGAAGTTTCAATTTGTTAGAGTTGTCATCCATGTGTACAGTTTGTTAGAAAAGTAGTTTCATTTGTTAGCTCTTTGTATATATATGTATTGTGAGCTAAACAGTGTATCTATTTCAATTAATGAATTTTGTTTCAATTCTTCATATGGTATCAAAGTGGTTATCATTTTCTCTTCTTTAAATTTTTTTTGTTTCTTTTCTTCCTCCTCTACTAAAACCTTAAGATTCCCTCATGGAACCCAATGATCTAACTCAAAATCCTTCTAGCCCATATTACATTCGTCCAAATGAAAATTCTGCATTGATTTTGGTATCTCTTATTCTCACAGGGCCCAATTATCATTCATAGTGAAGAGCAATGCGAATGGCTCTTCTATCCAAGAATAAGTTATAGTTCATAGATGGATCTCCAATTGTAACACCCTAGGCAAATCCCACATCGACAAAACACGGGAGAGATGCTGGGTTCATAAGTTGATAGTTCGTAACCCCTATTGACGCATTTTAAAACCGTGAGGACTTCAGTCCAGAGCGGACAATATCACTAGTGGGCCGGGCCATTACATTTGTGGTATCAGAGCCGCTCCGCGTGCAACCTTGAACGATGGTGGGGCAAACCTCAGCGAGGACGCTGAGTCCCATAAGGGGGGTGGATTGTAACACCCTAGGCAAATCCCACATCGACAAAACACGGGAGAGATGCTGGGTTCATAAGTTGATAGTTCGTAACCCCTATTGACGCGTTGTAAAACCGTGAGGGCTTCGGCCCAGAGCGGACAATATCACTAGTGGGCCGGGCCATTACATTTGGTATCAGAGCTACTCCGCGTGCAACCTTGAACGATGGTGGGGCAAACCTCAGCGAGGACGCTGAGTCCCATAAGGGGGGTGGATTGTAACACCCTAGGCAAATCCCACATCGACAAAACACGGGAGAGATGCTGGGTTCATAAGTTGATAGTTCGTAACCCCTATTGACGCGTTTTAAAACCGTGAGGACTTCAGTCCAGAGCGGACAATATCACTAGTGGGCCGGGCCATTACATTTGTGGTATCAGAGCCGCTCCGCGTGCAACCTTGAACGATGGTGGGGCAAACCTCAGCGAGGACGCTGAGTCCCATAAGGGGGGTGGATTGTAACACCCTAGGCAAATCCCACATCGACAAAACACGGGAGAGATGCTGGGTTCATAAGTTGATAGTTCGTAACCCCTATTGACGCGTTGTAAAACCGTGAGGGCTTCGGCCCAGAGCGGACAATATCACTAGTGGGCATCGGGAACCAGCCACTAGAAGAATTGTCCGCTTTGGCCATAAGCCTCACGGTTTTATCCCACAGGTGGAATGGAGAACTTCCCAGGAGGTCACCCATCCTAGGATTTCTCTCAAGCGAGCACGTTTAACCCTGGAGTTCTTCCAACTCTCCAGGCCATTCCACCAAAAGGCGCCTCTAGTGATTAGTTCCCCCATCTTATATATCATTACTTTTGAGCCCAAGACCATCTCCGTGCTTTGCCGATGTGGGATTTGCCTAAGGGACCTTTCTCCCCCCCTTTCGGGACTCAGCGTCCTCGCTGAGGTTTGCCCCACCATCGCTCAAGAGGACACGCCAGCGGCTCTGATACCAATTGTAATGGCCCGGCCCACTAGTGATATTGTCCGCTCTGGACTGAAGTCCTCACGGTTTTAAAACGCGTCAATAGGGGTTACGAACTATCAACTTATGAACCCAGCATCTCTTCCGTGTTTTGTCGATGTGGGATTTGCCTAGGGTGTTACACCAATGCTCTAGAGACTACAGATCCCTTGTATTTGGCATAGGAGGGGTGCAATACTATGGTATTTTCTTGGTTAATTCATTCTCTATCTCCTGCAATTAATCAAAGTGTAATATGGGTAGATAAGGCAGTTGATGTTTAGAAAGACCTAAGAGAAAGATTTTCTCAAGGTGATATTTTATGAATCTCTTACTTGCAAGAAGAAATATATGCACTTAAGGAGGAAGAAAAGTCTGTGACTGATTACTTCACTAAATTAAAAATTATTTGGGATGAATTGTTGAATTTTAGGCTAATTCTCTTTGTTCTTGTAAAAATCAATGTGTTTGTGGTGTTGCTTTCTTGGACCAAAAGTATACTTTAGCCTAGGCATGAGCCTGTCCAGGTTTGGATTGAAATCAAATCGAAATTAGCTCCATCTCAAAAGCAGATTGAAATCGATTAAATTTAGATTTGATGACAAGAATCGATTTGAATTGGACCAAAATTAAATTGGATTGATTAATTTTAATATGTTTAGTTTGATTCTGGGTCAAAAATGAGTTTTTTCTTTTTTAATTTTGAATGTAGAATTTGATTAAATATCATTAAATTGGATAAACAAGGTTGAAATAAAGTAAAATTGAATCAAAACTGAATTGAAATCAAATCAAAATCAAAATTAGGACCAGAACCGACGGAAACCTTCAGATTGATCAGAGTCCATAGTCCTTCCCATGATCCCTTAACTAACAAGGCCGACCCTTTTTGATTATTTAAAAACAACTAATTAAGAGAAGGGGAGAAGGGGGAAGGATGTTATTGGGGAAACACAAGTATTAGTTATTAGTTGTGTGAAGATAAAATTTTCATATTGAAAAAAGATGAGATAAACGAATGACATATATAAGTAGGAATGATATATAAACCCATTGTTTTAAAATTTTGAGATGAGTGTGGTATGAAGTCCATAGAGTTGATTCTTTTACAAGGCCTACCAAGAGAATTTTCTCATGCAATCATATTTGGCTTAATAAATAGTTTCACCCAAAACATAAATGTGGTTATGTTCGTCTTAATAAAAACAACAATGTTCATAATTCTATTGTTTGGAACAATTGATCTCATGTTAGAATTCAATCAATTTGCTTAATAAAATTCATTGCAAATGATTTTATATAACTTTTAAATATATTTATAAGAATGAATTTTTATATTTTGGAACAACAGAAAATTAAAATAAATATATTCAAACTTCTATTTTACCCTTGTTTATAAATAGAAATTTTTATTTTAGTAAAATGTATTTTAAGTTTTTAACAGCAAGCCTCCCTTGAAAAATATTACTATTTATAAGAGTAACACCCTAGGCAAATCCCACATCGGCAAAACACGGGAGAGATGCTGGGTTTATAAGTTGGTGGTTCATAACCCCTAGTGACGCGTTTTAAAATCGCGAGGGCTTCGGCCCAGAGCGAACAATATCACTAGTGGGCCGGGCCTTTACATTTGTGGTATCAGAGCCACTCCGCGTGCAACCTTAAGTGATGGTGGGGCAAACCTCAGCGAGGACGCTGAGTGCCATAAGGGGGATGGATTGTAACACCCTAGGCAAATCCCACATCGGCAAAACACGAGAGAGATGCTGTGTTTATAAGTTGGTGGTTCGTAACCTCTAGCGACGCGTTTTAAAACCGTGAGGGCTTCGGCCCAAAGCGGACAATATCACTAGTAGGCCGGGCCATTACTCTGATACCACAAATGTAATGGCTCGGCCCACTAGTGATATTGTCCGCTCTGGGCTGAAGCCCTCACGGTTTTAAAATGTGTCACTAGGGGTTACGAACCACCAACTTATAAACCCAGCATCTCTCCCGTGTTTTGCCGATGTGGGATTTGCCTATGGTGTTACAATAAGCATTTACCGTCTACTAGATTCAACATTTTATTACCATCTATTGGTGATGTTAACATGTTGAGTCCTGTTAGAATTATGACTCAAAATCCTAATGGGGAGAGATCTTTTCCTAATTTGAGTGGGAAAAATATTCCTCAATAGGATGGAGGAATATTTCCTATAATAAGTAGAACTCTTATTTTAGTGTTATTCCTAAATTGAGTAAGACTCCTAATCAGATAAGGATTGAGAGAATTAACACTATAAATAGGAGAATGATGGAAAAAGTTATTTGGCTTTTGCCCATTGAAGAGAGTGGCTCTGCCCATTGATGAGTGGCTTTTGCCCATTGCAGTAGAGAGAGGCTTCGGCCTAAGGTGGAGAAAGGACATAGAATTCAAGAGGAAAGAATTCTTGTCCATTGGTGAGAGGGCTCTTGCCCATACAGTTGAAGGCACCCTTTGTGGTGTAATGTTGTAATGGTAAATATATTAGGTTATGTCTAGAGGAGACTGAGAGGGACTAACTAATATATTTACTATGAGCAGTTATGTAGTATGGGTTCTCTTGAGTGTAATTGGGTTGATGGGTGGCATAACTATAAGCTTGTAATGATGATTTATTTATTTGTTGATAGTGGAAGATGGCATGCCTCTGGATGTAACTCTATGTTGAGAGGGTGAACCATGTAAATATTAGTGTTTTGTGTATTTGCTTTGTTTCTTTGCAGTTTACACCCTTCCGGGGTGCACAACAAATTAGTATCAGAGCATAGAGATGATCTTGGTGAGTTTGGTTGAAGGTGGAGCTGCTGTGATACGTGAAAAATCGCACATGCAACAATGGTGATGGTGGAGAGTTAATATTCAGGTGGAGCTCTCGATGTGAAATCAAGATGGTTAATGACGCGAATATTTTTTGAAGAATAAAGCAAGTTACACCCAAGATGAGATTAAAGAATTGATGATTTGAAGGGTTCAAGCTCAAGAATGGAGATTTGATGATTTGATGATACCCAAGAATTTAAGGTATGCAATGGTTGATGGATTTTGAGTCAAGGTGGAGATTATTAGAATTATGACTCAAAATCCTAATGAGGAGAGATCTTTTTCCTAATTTAAGTGGGAGAAATATTCCTCAATAGGATGGAGGAATATTTCCTATAATGAGTAGAACTCTTATTTTAGTGCTATTCTTAAATTGAGTAGGACTCCTAATCAGATAAGGATTGAGGGAATTAACACTATAAATAGGAGAATGATGGAAAAGGTTATTTGGCTTTTGCCCATTGAAGAGAGTGGCTTTTGCCCATTGAAGAGAATGGTTTCTAGCCCATGGAGTGAGGCTGTCACCCATTGTAGAGAGGGGCTTTGCCAATTGCTGTGGATTTGGCTCTGCCCATTGATGAGGGGCTTTTGCCCATTGTAATGGAGAGAGGCTTTGGCCTAAGGTGGAGAAAGGACATAGAATTCAAGAGGAAGGGATTCTTGTCCATTAGTGAGAGGGCTCTTGCCCATATAGTTGAAGGCACCCTTTGTGGTACAATATTGTAATAGTAAATATATTGAGTTATGTCTAGAGGAGAATGAGAGGGTCTAACTAATATATTTACTATGAGTAGTTATGTAGTATAGGTTCTCTTGGGTATAATTGGGTTGATGGGTAGCATAACTATGAGCTTATAATGATGATTTATTTATTTATTGATAGTGGAAGATGGCATGTCTGTGAATATAACCATATATTGAGAGGGTGAATCACGTAAATATTAGTATTTTGTGTGTTTACTTTGTTTCTTTGCAGTTTACACGCTTCCGTGGTGCACAACAAGTCCAATAAATGGTAAGAACTTAATAAATATTAAAACTTATTATTAGTAGCAACTAGGTAAGAATATAATTTATCCCCTAATATCTATCAATGCTTCGTACTGATAGCTTTAAATAATAAATATTGGTAATTTGTTAAAAGTTAAACGTCCTTCTTACTCTCAGCACTTATTTTGCTCTGATACCTTGTCAGAATTTATTAGCGGTCCAAGAGGCATTGGGCGACCTTATAAGAAAGGAGAAATGGGCCCTTAACACCCAAACCAATTGGCTTGAAGCCTCCACATGCTAGTCTCTGATCCATGTGGGGCAAATATTCCCAAGAAACATTGCCTACAAGTAAAACGTAGAACCAGTGTGAGAAAAAAAGCTGATTCACTCAAACATTCACTCAATTTGAGAATCAGTTTGTGAATGATAAAACTAAAGCTGGTTCTCAGAACATTCACTCATATTGATAATACTAAGAACTGAGATAAAATGTCACTCGTTCTATGACGCCCCTCACCCATCTACAGTGTAGCCAAACGAGGAGTGCCACATTCGGTGCTGGAGCACCCTATCTTATTTTATCATATCTATTGTAAACTTTTGATGTCATTTAAAACATATATTCTATGTGTAGAATTTTTTTTTTTTTTATATCTTATTTCTGTGGAGACCCGGACAGAGCCTCCCCTATTTTATTAGTATCTGGCGGGTTTCCACTAATCACCTGTTAACATGTCCATATTCATTTCACACATTTCCATATCATATTTTCTTTTATTATATCATTCACAACTATTTATGAGATCTCAAAATGAAGTATCACCTATTGTATTTATAATGGCCCGGCCCACTAGTGATATTGTCCGCTCTGGGCCGAAGCTCTCACGGTTTTAAAACGCGTCAATAGGGGTTACGAACCACCAACTTATAAACCCAGCATCTCTCCCGTGTTTTGCCGATGTGGGATTTGCCTAGGGTGTTACAATCCACCCCCCTTATGGGACTCAGCGTCCTCGCTGAGGTTTACCCCACCATCGTTCAAGGTTGCACGCGGAGCGGCTCTGATACCACAAATGTAATGGCCCGACCCACTAGTGATATTGTCCGCTCTGGGCCGAAGCCCTCACGGTTTTAAAACGCGTCAATAGGGGTTACGAACCACTAACTTATAAACCCAGCATCTCTCCCGTGTTTTGCCGATGTGGGATTTGCCTAGGGTGTTACAGTATTCATATGGAAATTCATAGATAATAAATTACAAGTTTTCATTTCAATCTCAAGTTTAATTACAAGTCCAAAATGAAATACATCATGATTAGACATAATGAACCAAAATATTAGTCTATACATGGGCCCTATCAAAATATAAAAGACTGGTAAGGTGACTCTTGTCGGTGGCAGATCTGGTCGGAACTCTGTCCGAACACTACTATGGCGGCTGTTGCTCTTCAGTACCCACGCGATGGAAAACCAACGCGCTAAGTATAACGCTTAGTGGTGCATAATTTATAATAATAATAATAATTAAACAATTGAATTTATATCTGCAAATCATAATTTCTGGATCTTTTACATTTTTATTGCTCTTTGGAAACAATTAATATTATCGGGATCTTTTATGATTACTTATTATATTTTAAGTCTTAATTAATTTTTATTAGTGCCCAAGAAACCTATAACAAATTATAAAAGCTGGATGCACGGTGTATACTGGTTAGATAGCCATATGTCTATCCAGTATACGTCTGTCAGGCACGAGGCTAGCTGTCAGGTACGAGACTCGCTGTCAAGCTTGTAAAACTAGAAATAAAGTTAGGCACAATGGCCAATGAATAGGCATATAGTCTATAGAACAATCATATCAGACATATATTGTCAGTTCATGATTTGCTCTGTAAGCAGTACTGCTATCTGTGGTCCCTAATTGGTACACTAATTGATTCAACTATATACATATAAGCCTAGGCATACTTTGGGCAAATTAGTACTTTTAAGCACTTATAGTTTTATTATTTCATGCTATGTACTATTAAGGGTTCATAACATATTTTTATTTCACTTCATGTACTACCTATGCTTTATACCATTTCCATGTTATTATAATGGGAACATAGGTCCCAAGCACTTATTCGTATAACTTATGTATTTATCACTCTCATTATTTTATGTTATGTACTATACATATTTATAATATTGTTATTTCATATATGATGAAAACATAGTTTCCAAGTGTATTTTCCTATGACTTATGTGTTTAGCAAACCATTTAGGTAAATTTACATTTAATGTATCAACTAATTTCATGTCACCTTGTAGTGGAAAAGTAGGTCCCATATACCTATTTCATGTAATTTAGCATGTAGAGACTTATTAGGGATAAGTTCTTATTAAAAACAATTTAATTCAAGAACCTTTCTTTAGGTTCAGTTTCACTGTTTTGACTTTACATATCACGTTGAGCAATTACACATTATTACTTACTTTTTTTTTGAAATGTACATATCACTTTATAGTGGAAAAATAGGTCCTACATACTCTTTCATGTGGTTTAGTGTTTAATGGCTTGTTAGGGTTAAATTCCTACCATAAGATAATTTATCTCATGAACCTTTCTTTAGTTTCAGCTTTTGTGTCTTACTTTTACCTATCCATATGATCAGTTTGTAGCCACTGTTTGGCCACACTTCCTTCATGGAAGTTGTTCCTCTATGTCTTATCTTTATTTTCCCTTTTGAATCATATCAATTTGATTTTTAGACCTCAAGTTATGGTCAGAAAACCATAACTGACTCATTCCTAGATTTTGGTTCCTTAACTAGGCAGCTTTTGGACTTAAATTTTACCTAATTAATGGAATAGGTTGCAGTCACTTTTAGACATGGTGATCTTCATAAAAATTGTTGCCCTATTTCTTATGATCATTGAAAAATTTGTATCACAAATTTTCAAGTTTTGTGGAATTATTTATGGCCAATTAACTGACTAGGGTTCATGTACCCTGTGCCAACAGGGGCTCAGTTCAGGACAGTGATTGCAGGTCACTTTTTGAGATTCTCAAATTCATAATTTGAGGATAGTTCCTAAAAAAAGGTTGTAGCCCTATTTCTTAGGTTTTTGGAAAGGTATGGTTTATCTCAATTGGATTTTTCTAGTGGAAGTTATGACTAAAAGACTGTTCTGGGGTCAAGTAAAGTTTGATCAGATTGCAGGTTTTGATACAGTGATTTATTCTAACTGTTTGACCTAGTTCTCTTGTTTTTTGAGTTTTGGTCAAAACACCAATTTTGTAGATCTATGCCTTGTGGACATTTTGCTACTGGTTTCATTACATTTGAGTTCTTGTAGACCAAGTTATGGTCATTTTTCCAAAACTGGTCGGGTAAGTTTATGTCCAACAGTTTCTGCACAACCTAATTCTAGACAGTTTTATGACCCAACTTGGGCCAGCAATTTGGTTTGGTTTTTGGCATTTCTGGGTTCAGTGTCTTCATGAAAATTGTAGCCCTATATCTAAGCTTTTCAATGGTATCAAATTCAGGTCATTTGGACCAGTGTAGAGGGAGTTATGACCAAATGAACATGTACTGTTCATTTGGTCATTTTCTAGGTTTGGTGCAGGGTAATCCGAATTTGGGCAGTATTTAGGTCAAGTTTTGGACAGAATTTGAGCATGGTTTCTTCATGGAAAATGGGCTATTTTGGGTCTAGTTTCACCTCCAATTAGCCTCATACCAACTGAAGTCACATATTTTTAGTTATGGTTCAAAACTCATGCTGGACTCATTGAGTCCTAACCTGTAGAAAATTGACACTTCCAAAACTCAATCTCCTCCAACTTCCTTATTTTGATTTGCATGCAATACACTTCTATAAGCAACAATCTCATCCCAATTAGGTCAATTTCAAGCATTTACACAAAATCTCCAAGTCATGTACACAAACCCTAATTTCCAAGCTTCAAACTCAATCAATTCAATCCCTTTTCACTTCTCATACATATAATCATATCAATCATCATCTCTAAACTCATTTACATTATTTGAAACAATAAAGCCCAACACATTTCATGGCTACCAAAATTTGGGGACATCATGAGTTCATGAATTTCTTATTAATTTCTTGAAATTTTCACTTATCTCAAGTCACTTTCAAGTATTAAAAGAAGAAGGAAGAGAGAAAAGCACTAACCTCTTGTGACCCAACTTGAAAATTTTCTCAAAACTTCAACTTTCCTTCTCCCTATGGATACCTAGAGCTTCCTTATGATGTGGGCTAAATTTTTAATGAAGGGGACCATGGGTTTTGGTAGATGGATATAGAGGAATTCAAGCTTGAAGCTCGAAAGAAAATGGTGGAAGAGGGAACCAATGTGCCAACCAAAAAGAGAAAGAGAAGAGGAAGAAGAAGACTTGGTTGGTGGGGTTTGTCTTCTTGTGTCTATTTTTATATATTTTTTTATTGTACTTCATTATTTTATTTTATGTCATAAGCCTTTTCTTTTCTTTTCTTCTTCTTTCTCTTCTCATTTTCCTAATTAAATCCATAATTTTAACTTATGTTAATTATTTTATTTCCTAATTTTAATTTGACATTTAGGTCAAAATTCACCTCTAGGGGTGAAATGACCAAAATGCCCTTCATGGTGCTCATCGGGTTATTTTTATTATTTTACACCAATTAATAAATTCTCTAAATTTTATTTTATTTTTCAAAATTTTTTTTATATTTTTTTAATATTTATTTCATTAATTTATGCCTCCTCACTATAGTTTAGGTGTAGTTCCAGACATCTTGATTGTCCGAACTGACATTAGTCGTCGGAACAGTAAAATGTACGGACTACTTACGGTGAGGGCGTTATACATTCACTCGGAAACAGCTTTAGTTCTCAGAATCAATCGAATGAACAAAAACTGAGATAAAATGTCAGAAACAGTTCTCAACAAAGTGAAAAAAAATTGAGATAATATAAGACTGATTCACTGATATTTGAGTGAAATTGGAGTTTCACTTTTGAGTTGATGAAAACAACACTTAATACCTAGAACCAGTTGTAAAACCCATATCAAGATTCATGAAGTAAAGACCCAGAGGGAGAGATGAGGTCCGTCATGCGGCGGTTGTCGATGGCGAGCTGCAGCAAGGGAGACGAGGCACATGCAGCTAGGGGATCATCGAGATGATGCATGGATCAGTAATTATTATCGCTATTATATTTTATTATATAATTTTTCATATCGTGTATATATATATATATATTTTTTTTGATATATTTTAATTAGTAAAAATGTTTCTTAATTATTATAGTTAATTAATCAAATTATTTAAATAAAAGAATAAACTCTTAAAATTATTGAAGAAGATTTAATTATTTTTAGTGTTTATAAATTGATCACAATAGCTTTTATTTCAACGAATAGTAATACACTGGGGCATGCATGGAATTCCCACAAGGGAAACTGCATCTGTCCCACCAACAAATTTATTACAACACAAGCAAGGTCACTGGAGCTGAGCAGTAGTCCAATGATATTATTTAACTGCAAGAAACTCAAAAGTTATGCAAATCGACATGGCACCCTCACATTACAGGTAGTATTTGCCAAGCTTCCTTGAAATAACCTGGGTGATCTGTTCTGGACGCAGGCTATCACATTCGGCTGGAGTCAAAAATTTAATGAACTTGCAGAACCAAATAGCTGAATCCTTGGCGGATCTTTTCAGGTTATCTTTGTAGTCTACGTAATACAAACCAAATCTTGAAGTATAACCAATATTCCATTCAAAATTGTCCATATATGACCATGCAAAGTAACCTTTAACATTAACTTTGTCTTTGCTGTCAAAACCAACCATTAGGAAAATTAATAAAGGATTATATATATATATATATATATATATATATATATATATATAAAACTATGCATTAGTATGTTTGAGATTGTACTTACTCGATCGATTCGAACACATTCCACGTATGATTTCGATAATAATTTATTCTGAATTGATCTTTGAGTGCTTCACCAATGGGTTGAGTTTCATCATTATTATTGTCAACCCCTAAATTAAATATAAAAAATTTTAAGAAATTATACCAAAGTATAGTTTTTAATTAGCTAGCTAACATTCATACAAGATAAAGGCATCGACCACTTACCATTCTCAGTAATATAAATTACTGGATTATCGTATGTATCTTTGGTATATTTTAAAAGACGTCGGATACCTTTTGGGAAAATGTAAAACCAAGGAGAGTAAGCCTGCAAATTTTCATTTTTATGTGAGTGATACCATCCATAAATATATATAGTTATCTTTTTATTATATTTTTATCATCCATAATTCTCTCTTTGTTATACTAACCTTTTCACCAATGAGATGACCATTATAATCATAAGCTGTAAAGAGAAAAAAGCTATTAATTTTTTTAAAAAAGTAATCAGTTATATATATATATATATATATATATATATATATATATATATATATATATATATATTATTGTACATTAACTTACGAGTTATATTGACGTGACTGTCAGTTTTGTATCTAACAAAATTTGGATCAATATAAACGTTTGGTTTTGCATAATATGAAGTGTAGTACTGCAATCCAATAAAATCATATGATTTTTTAAGCAGTTTAATTTCCTTGTCAGTAAATGCAAGCAGTCTATCTCCAACTAAATTCTGGACACGCCTTGGGTATTGACCATAGGTTAGAGGATCCATCCACCTAAAGAATATGAAAAACAAGTACATTATTAAGACTTGTGTACCTAATAAATAATTAGTTACTAGCTTAATTTGAAAGAAAGACTCACAATCCAAACATGAAATCAAGGGCTGTTTCGGATGCTTCGATATCAACTTGTCTATTAGAGAGAGGTTCAAACCAAAAGGTAAAAAGTGTTATCCCGATTTGACCACCTTGAATTTGCTGCACAGTAAATATAATAGTAAACTCAGATCTACCTGTATATCTACTTGAGAAAAAAAGAAAATGATTAATTAAACACATGTACATACCTTGTATTTTTTTTTATATATGTTTACAGCTGCAGCATGAGCAAGGAGTAGATGATGTGCAACTATATAAGGTTCAGTGGCTGAGTTTCCAGCACGACATTTACGATTCACCCAAGATGAGCATCGACCAGGAGCGAAAATTCCATCATCATAGGCAAATCCACTAAGAGCCCACGGCTCATTGAAAGTCATCCAATATGTCACGTCCTCACCAAATTCTTTAAAAAGAAGATCCGCATAATCTTGATAATCATCTCTAATCATTTAATAATATATTTTATTAGTTAGATGACTATTGAACAGAATTGATATGAAAGTTGTATTTAATATCAAGTATGAAAGTTGTAATTTAATATAAAGTTGTATACTTACACAATAGTACGACTTAAAAAGCCACCATATTTGTCTTCTAGAGCTTGAGGAGTATCCCAGTGAAAAATAGTGACAAAAGGTTCGAGTTCTGAATTTTACAACAAAATAAATTAGAAGTTTATTGTAATTTTCTAATTTCATCAAGAGACTAGAAAATATTTGGCGTAATTTTAGTTTGTTCAAATTTTCCAATAAATATTTGATGTTTTATTATGCTTTTAAAATGTGATTAAAAAAAATCCATCAATATTATTATCATTTTAACATATTTTCTACATACTATAGACATAAATTTTCTATTCGCAATTTTTAATCCTTTAAGGAGAAAGGAGATATTATCACCATTGGCTTTAATTTCTTTGATAACTTCACGATAAAATTGAATTCCTTGATCGTTCACTCCATCACGTATGCTTCCAGCTGAACATTTAAAATTTCAAAAATAAAGTTAGAAAATTTTAAGTATGTGGTGTAGCAAAATTCATATGAAGCCACCATATGTTGAAGGGTTTAAATTTTGAGAAAATGCTTACTGGGTATAACTCTAGACCACGAAATGGACATTCTGAAAGCTTTAAAACCCATCTTCTTCACATTTGCTATATCTTCCTATAAGATTAGTTTCACAAATTTTATTTAATTTTATTGTTGATAATAAACAAAAATTTTGTGGGAAAAGAAAAAAAAAAAAAAAGAAGTGTTTTGAGTATTATACTTTAAATCGATTATAGAAATCTACAGCCATGTCTCCATTTTTGCCATCCTTAATCCTATCTGCAAGATCATAAAGAAATAATTAACGTTATATATATATATATATATATATATATATATATATATATATATATATATATATATATATATATATATATATATATATATATATATTGATTAAATAATTTACTCACATACACATGAAGATATGTACCTGGAGTCTCATGGGTAAATGTGTCCCAGACACTAGGTCCTCTACCCGTTTCACTCCCTGTTCCGCCTTCAATCTGAATGCCACAAACAAGAGATCAGTTAAACAATAGCTAGTGAAGAAATGCTCAGAATGTTTAGTTGTTTATCTTCATCCTATCATGAATTTTTTTTTTAAAGTGAGATTTTGTTAATGAAAAACCAGGAAAAGCTTGGTTTGAACATGTCGAAACTATATCAAGGTACAAGAGGCTAAGTGTAAAACCTGGTAGAATTACATAAAACATGAAGATTGAAGAACTTTCACTCTAACATGCAAGTGAAAGAGAGGCATTGCATGGGAGACCACAAAACTACTACAATCCCAGAATAAAGGTTTATATATATACCTGATAAGCAGAAGTGGCTATACCAAAAATAAATTTATCTCCAAAATAACTACTGTCAAAGTCTTTTGGGATATCACAATCACAATCATCCCTTGCTGGCTCAGTAAGAGCCACCAGGCCCACTAGGAAGATGAGCATTATCAGCAGAAGAGAGTGTTTAATCGCCATATTGATGGTATTAAGATTTCAAGTGCTGGTGTGGTTTTCACTCCTTGGCAATGCCCCCTTTATATAGAAGTTCATGCAAAGGCATGAAATTGTAAATTTGTCCACGTGATGAATTGCATGCATGGTTGCTGCGTCTAATCTATAATATAGCATTAAAATAAGCCTAAGATTCGTCGATATCTTCCATTGTTTTCCTACTTATTGTTCCTTTTTTTTTTATTTAATAAAACAATGAAGGTTTCTTCGTGCCATACAATTTTCTTCTTTTACAGAATCAAACATATTTTTAAACGTAATTTGATTGAACTTCAGATGATTTTTTTAGAACTAATTTTAGCTTTTAGATTGATTTTTTTTTCTTCCAAATAATATATTATCTTGTTTTGCAAGAATCTATTATATGGTTAAATACTTACATATATTCAACCACTAATGGTTTAAAGGTTCAAAGCTAATCAACAACTAAAATTTTTATCTTTTAGCGCTGTAATTGTAATTTTAAATCGTGAATCTCTGGGCTTAAATTCTCTTTTTATTATTTAGCCGCTTCATTCTCTAAGTTCTCCCCATTTTGTCTCTTTATTCCCTTTGTTAGCTTTTTGGGTGGCCACTGGTGAATATTTTTATTGATGGTTATCCTTCTCTCTTTTTTTTTTTTTTTTTTTTTATTTATATTATACTCGGTCTATTTTTGTTGATGGATCTGAGTTTAATATCCTCTTTAGAGAGGATTTATTGTCTTATCTTCTATGAGGATTTAGTGTTTTCTCTTTTGCGAGAATTTGTTGTTTCTTCCATTGCGACAATGTACATTTTCTTTTTATCATGAAATTATTAGCTATTTTGGTTTATTATTTGGATAGGAGTACAGTAATAAGAAGTATAGATTTTCTATTCATAAGAACACTAAATTGTAATGATTTTTTCTTTTTAGATCATTGATCTCGTAGAAAAATCTTGAAGTCGAATAATAATAGATTACCACTGAATGGAGTATATTTCTTGTTGTATGACCAAATCAAATATTCTGTCAATAGATCAAGTTCTTCAAATCAAAATAATTATCATTATATTTTGTATGAGTGATTTATTTTAAATGTTATTATAAAAAATTATAGTAATATGAAATTTTATATTTCAAATATTTGTATTCTTTCTTCTATTAATAAAAACTCTATCTTTTTTTTTCTTTTTTAAAAAAATGTTAACCTCTGACTTTTTAAAAAATTATTTGAAAGAAGTTCATTTTTGTCAAACGCCTTAAATGTAATTAAAAACTCAATCAATGGAGCACATAATTTTTGTCCATATATTCATAAATGAATTGAAATTAAAAAAATAAAAAGTGATTAGATAATTGAAGCCGACACTTTAAAATAGATGATAAAACCAATGCAAATGGAGACCCACAGACAAATTTGAATTTATGATTTTTTTTTTCCCTAAAACGATTCGTTTTAGTAATGTGTGATAGACACAACAATGAAGCAATTATTGTTGTGTTATTATTCATTGGATTACTAGGGGTTAAAATCACAAATGGCTCGCTGGACATGTTCTTTATATAAGTAGGGGGTCAGGGTTCGATTCGATCTAAAAAATTATAAATCAAATAAATTAAAAATCTCATTGATTAAATTAAATTAAATATAGAATAAATTATTTTTTTTTTTCAAATCAAACCAAATTCAATCAATTTATTTGATTCAATTTGATTTAATTTTTATTAATCAATTTGAGTTTCAAACCAAACTCACGTCATGCTTAACTTCCATTATAATTTTATTTTTAATTCTAATTTAAAGAACTAATGATAATTAATTAAAAAAATAAAATATTTGATTAAATAGATTAAATTTCTTAAAATCAAAATTAAACTAAATTATAAAAAAAAATTTCTTTCTTTTATTTTTCTTAAATATTATTATGTAAAGTACGATTATTGAAAAAAAATATGGCTTTGTTCATGGCCAGAACATAAGCGTCTAGTTGTCTCTCCAACCGATAATCTTTGGTTTAGCTTAGAAATAAGAGGTTAGTGCCATTTAATTTTTTTTTTTTAATTTAATAGAGGCACAATATTTAGTGAACAGAAGTAATCTCTTATTTCATCGTAACAGATAAATAATTTAAAAAAATAAATAAATAATAAACTTAAATGCAAAACCTCTCCATTCCCTACACCTTAATAATTTACTCAATTGACATTCAAAGTTATTTACTTATTCCAAAAGTACTTTTTTCAGAAATGATAATAAAAAAGTACATAAATTTATAATTTTAGAAGAATTTTCTTTTGCCTATTAAAATTTTAAAATAAATAAATAATAGACTTAAATGCAAAAACCTCTCCATTCCCTACACCTTAATAATTTACTCAATTGACATTCAAAGTTATTTACTTATTCCAAAAGTGTTTTTTTCAGAAATGATAATAAAAAAATACATAAATTTATAGTTTTAGAAGAATTTTTTTTGCCTATTAAAAAAAATCAGATCTAAAAAGTTTAGAAGGTTTAGAAATATTATCCCTTCTTAAAAATATATTAAGCTTATGCTAAATATTTATTATTTATTAGCAATATTTTATTCGTCATTGATTTAAAAGCGTACCAAGAAATAATTAATTATACATAAGATTTATAAATACCGCTTACATAATAAATAAGTGATTCTATATAAGATATCTATATGAAATGAAAATTATGTATACATATGTGAGTCCCAATGAGTGAATATATATACATGGATAGATTAAAAAAATCTATAACAATATTTTTTTTTTTTTTTTTTTAATAATAATATATACTATATACATCTAATTATCATTTGTTTATTTTTTTATGTTATATGCTAATATGAAATTACAGTGATATCATATAATTTCTCCTGTTTTATAGTTCACAGAAGGTTAATCCTTTTTAAATTCGTAACGGCCTCTCTCAACAATGTTTTTTCTATAAATTGAATCTGAATTCTCTTCTTAAGAGTACAGTGAGTTTTACCACTGCACCCAACATTTATTAACAATAGAATTATTATATTTAATTTTAGTTAAAATTTAATTAAAATTAAAAAAAAAAAAGAAATTGAGAGTTTATCAATCGTCAAAACTGGAGTGCGAGATGCTTATTTACTGTTGGTAGACTGACATACGTTATTTACTTTTTATAATCTTTTATTAATTGAGATTGTTTTAATTAGTATATCTTCAAGTAATTAATTAATTATATATTATAATTTGAGCTTAATTGTTTATTAGTAATTCCTGTAAACACTGTTTATAATAATAAAACTTCAATAAAAAAATTGAGGATTAAAAAAGAAAATAATTGACAATATTATTTCCATATATATTTTCCTTTCTTAATTTTCAAGCTAGCTCTTGATCGGTCGCATGATTGCATTCTTCACAAGCTAAATCCATGTGATTGTGAAAATTCAATGGAAAATTGTTGAGTACGTAAGTGGTAAGAAAACTGTCACATATATAGCTCTTGAGTCGATGCATATATATAAAATATTGCATTCTTCAAGCCTAATTAAATCATGAGAAAATTCAAAAAAAAAATAAAAAATAATTGTAGAGTATGTGGTAAGAAATTAAACATGTAATATATATATATAAGGAGAAATTTAATTAAGAGATTTGATTTGATGTATCTTATAAAAAAAGGAGCTTAATTAGCTGGACACAAAGAAGAAGTAAAGAACACTCCCAAATTATGGGCTAAACTATATTAAAAATCAAAAAATAATCCTTTTTAAGTCAGAAATATTGATCTTTTTCTGAAAATGAGCTTATCAACAACGTTCTAGCCACAACTGTTAATCTTTTCTTCATTAATTAACTTATCTTTTCATCAGAGTCTTGTTAATCATTCAAATTTATGCTTTTTTACCTGTAAATTTTAGTGTATTTTGTTCCTTTAATATTTTTCGATCTCTATATTTTTATATAAATTTTATTTATATTTTTATATCATTTAATTTTAATCTGTTAATATTTAATATTTTATTTTAATCCATATATTTTTATTGACATCTCATTTAGTTTTTTTTCTACCCACTCCAAATTGATTAATTTTTCTCGACCCCACACTCTGATTCTTATATTGTATGGAATGGGACAAAGAGTTGATCTCTGTAACTTGCCCTGATAACTTATTATTTATATAAAAATAATTTTGATCTCTGTAACTTGCCCTGATAACTTATTATTTATATAAAAATAATTTGTTGTTATGTTTTTATGTATTTAATATTAATTTTTTAACAAAAAATATATGTATACCGTTAAGATTATGTCTAAACCTTTATTTTTAACTTATAATTTATTTTCAATGAATATATATATTAAATAATAACCATATATTTACTTATGTATCTAATTATTATTTGTTTGTCATTTTATATTAGATGCTAATATGGAATTACAGTGATACCATATAATTTCTCCTATTTTACAGTCTACAAAAGGTCAATCCTTTTCGAATTCATGATTGCCTCTCCCAGCAATGCCTTCTCTATAAATTAAATTTGAATTTTCTCCTTAAGAGTACAGTGAATTTTACTACTACACTCAATATTTGTTAATAATAGGATTATTATATTTAATTTTAGTTAAAATTTAATTAAAATAAAAAAAAAAAGAAATTGAGAGTTTATCAATCGTCAAAACTGGAGTGCTAGATGCTTATCTACTGTTGGTAGACTGACATACGTTAATTACTTTTATAATCTTTTATTAATAGAGATTGATTTAATTAGTATATCTTCAAGTAATTAATTAATTATATATTATAATTTGTGCTTAATTATTTATTAGTAATTCCTGCAAAAACTGTTTAAAAAATAAATCTTTAATAAAAAATTAAAAAAAGAAAAAGAATTGACAATATCATTTCGATATATTTTCCTTTCCTTTCAAGCTAAATCCATGTGAATTGTGAAAAATCAAAAGAAAATTGTTGAGTACGCAAGTGGTAAGAAAACTGTCACAGATATAGCTCTTGAGTCGATATATATATATATATATATATATAAGCCTAATCCATGTGAAAATTCAGAAAAAAAATAAAATAATTGTAGAGTAAGTGGTAAGAAATTAAGTCTAATAAATATATATATAAAATTCCTTGCTTATAAAAAAAAAAAATATTGATTCGATGCATATGGGAAAACGAGTTTAATTAGCTGGACATGAAGAAGTAAAGAACACTCCAAAATTGTGGGCTAAATTATCTATAACAAAAATCGAAAAATAATCCTTTTTAAGTGAGAAATATTAATATTTTCTGACACTGAGCTTATCGACAACGATCTAGACACAATTCTTGATCTTTTCTTCTTTAGTTAATTTATCTTTTCGCTAGAGTTTCAAATCTTGCTAATCATTCACGTTTATGCTTTTTTATAAGCATATATTATTAATTAATATTTGAAGAAAAGATAATTTGAATAAGTACTCCATCATATGGAGTGTGGATTATATAGGAATAAAAATTCTATTAAAATTATCATAATTTTAACTGTGATCCATTCACATTACTAATGTATTTTATCTCTGAAAAAAAAGAACAATATAACTTGCGTATCTCTAAAGCCTAAAGTTTTATATATTTTTATAAATTAGATTTATAATAAAAGCATACTTTAAAAAATTAGATAAGAAAATTAGATTGCACCATTGAATTTGGCATGCCCAAATTTTTATATAATTATTTAGTATAACTATTGAATATATAGTAAATATATTTTAAATTATTAATTATAATGAAAAGAGAGCGTAAAATTCACCATAAGCTATGTTATTTTACTCTTACTACATGTATAATAAATTAATAACAATATATACACAAATTTATCAAACACTTAATATATATCATTAACTGTAATAAATTATCAGCTATCAATAATTGTCATCAGCTGACATATTCTATTTGGATTGATTTATCATCATTGATCTAACAAAACACTTTGAAACACAAATTTAGCTAACCACAGAGGAATGCCGCACATCCAGATCGAACAATCAAAATTTCTAAACTTTAAGAAACCATCATTTTGAGGTTATTTAGCTACAATGTGAACCACTTAGAAGGATATAATATTAAAGACAACAAAAGTAACACAAAGATCATAGAAAAGTTCTAAACTTTTCAGAGCACAAGTGCCCCTCAAATTGTTAAAGATGAATTAAATATCATAAGAGTAGCTCCTGCCCATGATGAACCATTTTCAATTGAAAAAGTAACTCATTTAATGATACATGTTTAGTTCACCGATCTTAATCTCTGCAGTTCAGTGAGCAATCTTAAGTTTCCATGCTTAATTAAAACTTTGCCTACTTGCAGGTTGCAGTAATCTAATTCAGATGATTCTGAAGATTGCAGATTGCAGCAATCTGAATTATATCACTATGACTATCGGTAATGTAAAAAGTCCCCCTTTTCCTCTCCCGAATGCTACTCCATTTGTTACACAGTTCAATAAATAATCCCCACAAGAATTAGCAAAGAAATGAACAAAAGGAGCTTATAAAAAAAAATAATAATAATAAATAAATAAACAGAAGTTAAAACTTCCATTCCCCACTTCAATTCTTCTTCTTCTTTTTTTTTTTTTTTAATTTCAATGAAAAGATCCACTTTTTAACATTGTTTAACAAAAGGCAATAGCAAAAATTAAATGCTAGAGATATTAGAGGAAGTTTTAATCTATCATACCTTGATTCTGGCGATTTGGTGATCTTAAATGCAAGCTATGAAATCGTTAGTTACCCGGTTGAATAAATAATCCCCTCAGGAATCAGCGCAAGAAAAATGACCAAATTAGAAGAAGGACATTGTAAATTACCATCAAATCCAGAACTGAAAACCTCTGAGCTTCAGAGTTCCCAATTACAGGAAATGTTTTCTGCAATTGACAATGTCCCGTATTAGATTGCGGGGGTTCCGGTGGTGGTGGGAAACTCTTGACTGCCGGCGGTAGTGACAACATCTAACGCCGGTCACGAAGGGTAGCTACCGGTACCATGCCAAAAGTCGGAGATAAGAACACAAGGAACCTTTTTGTGTTCATTTCAGCTATTAAATATATCTTATCAAAAACCATTTTGTGAATTTTTTTTATTATTTAATTAAGAGAAGAAAAGTTATTAAATTATTAAATAATAATATTTTATAAATTAACATTCAAAGTAATATTTTATTAAAAAAATAAACAAATACTGTTTTCGTATTAATAATGAATATTTTTTTATTTAAATTTAATTTATTATAAATTTAAGATATAAAATATATAATAAAATTTATTTATTAAATATATATTCGTAAATTTTTTTAACTTAAATTCATAATGAATTAAATTTAGTGATTAACTTTTCATAGTTGAACAATGCTTCTTTTTTTAGCTGTTTCATAATGAATTAAATTTAGTGATTAACTTTTCATAGTTGAACAACCACAATTATATTTTATAATATTTTATAATCAATGAATAAATAAATAATTATTTTCAATCAATGAAAAAGACGCACATGACACTACATATTAAAATAAACATTTACTTAAAACACAAGTCAAACGGATAATAGCTTTTATTTCAAAGATAAAACAGTAATACAATGAGGCATGCTTGGAATTCCAGTAAGGGAAAACGCATCACCAAAACATTTATTACAACACAGACTAGGTCACTGGAGCTAAGCAGTAGTCTAGTGATATTATTTAACAGCAAGAAACATAAATGCTACGCAAATCGATACGGCACCTTCTCATTATGTAGTGTTTGCCAAGCTTCCTTGATTTACCTGAAGTAACTTGGCCGGTGATCTTGCTTAAAGACGGTGACTTTTTAGAGACTTCATTGTTCAGCAATTTGGCGAACCATTTAGCTGAATCCTTCTCGTATCTTGTCAAGTTGTTTTTGTAGTCTACATAGTATAAACCAATCCTTGAAGTATAACCAATATTCCATTCAAAGTTATCCAAATATGACCATGCAAAGTAACCTCTGAGTTTAACATCGTCATTACTGCCAAAACCAACTATCATTAGAAAAATTGATTACGATTATCAAAAATCTATATATTAGTATCTTGGAGATTATACTCACTTGAGAGATTCCAATGCTTTCCACATATGCTTTTGATAATAGTCTATTCTGAATTGATCCTTAAGTGCATCCGAAATAGGTTGAGTTTCGTTATTACCATTGTCAACCCCTAAATTTGTGTATAAAAAATTTTTAAATGATCAGACTAAAATAAAGCTTTAATTCACTGGCTAGCATTCTTATCAAAGAAAAGTATTGACAACTTACCATTCTCAGTAATGTAAATTACTGCATCATTATATCTGTTTTTGGTATAGTTTAAAAGACTTCGGATACCTTTTGGAAAAATGTAAAACTAATGTGAGTAAGCCTACAAATTTTAATTTTTATATTAGAGATATCAATCATAAATGTATAATTCTCTCTTTCTTGTATTTTTACCAATTTATTTCCTTGTATACTAACCTGTGGACCAATGAGATTACCATCATAATCAAAAGCTGCATAAAAAGACCATATATGTTATTAATTAACCTTTTAAAAAACAATAAATTTTCAATAAATATATAGAAGTTTACACACACATTGTACATGAACTTACCAGTTACATTAACATGACTATCAGTTTTGTGTCTGATATATTCTAGATCAACTATATAATTGGGTTTTGCATAATATGAAGTGTAATATTGTAAGCCAATAAAATCATATGATTTTTTGAGCAAATCACTTTCTGTTTCATTAAATGTGAGCAATCTATCTCCAACTAAATTTTGAACTCTTTTTGGGTAATGACCATTGGTTAGAGGCTCCATCCACCTGAAAATATATATATATATATATATATTATTAAATACTTGTGCACGTAATAAAGACTCAGTTGCAGCGTAATTTGGGGAAAAAAAACTTACAATCCAAACATGAAATCAAGAGTTGTTTTGGATGCTTCTATGTCAATTGTTCTATTGGAGAGAGGTTCAAACCAAAAGGTAAAAAGTGTTATCCCGATCTTTTCATCTTCATTTTTCTGCACAGTCAATTTAACTCAAATATACAAATATTTATACTTGAAAAAAAAATGAAGTAATAAATTATACACACATAGATGCCTTGTACTTTTGTCGATATACTTGTACAGTTGCAGCATGAGAAAGGAGTATATAATATGCAACTATGTAAGGTTTGGTGGCTGAGTTTCTAGCAAGACATAGAGGATTCACCCAAGCCGAGAGGGGAAAAAACTCCATCTTCATAGGCAAATCCACTAAGAGCCCATGGTTTATTGAAAGTCATCCAATATTTCACTCGGTCACCAAATTCATCAACGAGAAGATCTGTATAATCACGATATTCATTCCTATATTTTATACAACCATTTAATAAGATATTCTATTAGTTAGATGAAAATATTATTGTTCAAAGAAATTTTGACCTTCTAATATTTTGAAAATATAATATGAAGTTGCATACTTACACAATATTAGGACTCAAAAAAGCCACCATATTTGTCCTCTAAGGCTTGAGGAGTATCCCAATGAAAAATTGTAACAAAAGGGTTTAGGCCTGCATTTTGCAACAAAAAATAAGTTAGCTACTTGGTGTTTTTTCTAACTTCACGAAGGAATTAGCTAGAAGATAAAGTTCCTTCATTATTTTTGAAAAAATAATTAAGGAACTAGAAGACAATATTGTTAGCTACTTAATTAATTGCCGTTGTTCAAATTCTCCAACAATAAAAATTTGGTTTTTTGTGGTTTTAACATGGAAAAAAAAAAGCCTTCAATTTTACTATTTTGAATATGTTTTCTAAATATCAAAGATGGAAAAGTTCTAATCGTTAGATTGATTTTTTTTGTTAAAAAAAGAAAGATAATTATCACCATTTTTTATAATTTCATCGATAACACTATTGTAGAAGTCAATTCCTTGCTGGTTCACTCCTTCACGTCTCCTTCCACCTAAATATTCAAAATTTAAAAAGGAAAAATAAAAAATTATTAATATATAATATAGAAAAAATTGAAACCAACACATTTTTAAAAGTTCAAAACATTGATCAACTACTTACTAGGTATAACTCTAGGCCATGAAATGGAGAATCTGAAAAGCATCAAAACCCATGTTTTTCACATTTTTTATATCTTCCTGTAACATCAATTTCATAAATCTTGTTATATTTTATTATTGATAGTAAACGAGGATTTTGTAGGAAAAGAAAAAGATTTAAAAAAAAGTTTTGACTATTATACTCAAACACGATGATAAAAATCAACTGCTACATCTCCATTGCTGTGATCTAATATCCTCTCTGCAATCAAAAAGATTACATAGACATAAGTAACATTTTGCATATATATGGAAAATTATAAGATGTTTCGAATGTAGTAAAAAATAATGCATTTCATATTCACAAAATTTCAATTATTTCTTAGAATATGGACCATTAGTCCTGCAGGCATGTGAGAGAAGGAGCATCTGTTTCATGAGCACTCAATAATTTCTTTCTTTCTCTTTATATATATGGATTTTAGAGATTAAATAATTTACTCATATACACACAAAGATACTTGGAGTCTCATGGGTAAATGTGTCCCAGACACTAGGTCCTCTGCCTGATATTTTTGCTGCACCTTCAATCTGACTGCCACAAAGAAGAGAAGTTAAACAATAGTTAGTGAAGAAACAATTACAATCTTTAGTACTTCATATTCATCCTTTAAGATTTTCTTTTATTTTATTTTATTTTTTCTTTTGTAAAGTGAGAATTTACGAAGAAAAATCATGAAAACGTTCTTAGTCATCTATCAATTAATTAATTGTTTGTCATTCCAACTAGAAGTTCTAGTTGGAATAACCGTTTCACTTTATAATTTCTCCAAAATTAGGCACAAAAGGCCAAGTGAAAAAACATAGAATTAGATAAAATATGAGGTTAAAAACATGAAGATTGAAGAACTTTCATTCTAGTGAAAAAGAGATTTTGGGAGACCACAAAGCTGCTACGATCCCAGAATAAAGGTTTATACCTGGTAAGCAGAAGTGGCAGTCCCAAAAATAAAGCCTTCTGGAAAATAACTACGGCTAAAATCTGCAGGGATATCATCATCTGCCATTGCTGGCTTAGTATGAGCCAACAAGCTTATGAAGAAGATCAGAATCCCTAACAGCAGAAAAGAGTGTAGTAGCCAAAGCCATAATTTATGGTATTGAGATTTCAAGTGCCTCTGTGGATTTCACTTCTTTGGCAGTGCCTCCTTTATATAGAAGTTCATGCAATGGCATGAAATTGTAAATTTTTCCACGTGATGATTTGCATGCATGGTTGCTGCGTCTAATTAATGTCTATAATAGCATTAAAATAAGCCAAAGATTCCTCGATATAAGCCGAAGTAAGTTTTCTTCGTCATGCAACTTTCTTACTTTACAGAAACGAATATATTTTAAAACGTAATTTGATTGAATTTTAGATGATTTTTAAGAACTAATTTTAACGTTTGGATTGATTTTTATTTCTGTCCAAATAATTAATTAATTTGTTTATGTGTCAAAGCTATACAACATTCAATCAAATCAATTCCCACTATTTATTAAAAAATATAAAAATATTTATACTGTATATATAAATATATATACATAATTATACCATTTATTTTCATCCAATATCATCTAGTGAAAAACATGTTTAATTTAATTGCTGTATAGCTAATAACAGTTAGTGGTTGAAGGTAAAATATATAATATTGACGACTAATAATTTATTTTTTTTTTTGTATATATAAAAGAGAGGGAGTTGAACTTGTCTCCCAAATTCAACATATATGTAATTACCAATGAATTATATACCACTGCATTGATGACTAACAATAAAAATTTCAAAAGCTAACAACTAAAAATTTTATCTTTCAACTTTATAATTACAATTCTGAATCGTGTTTCTGATTTTTGACAAGTTATTTTAATAGTTGTATGTTTAAAAAAGGCTTAAATATAATTAAGAGTCTAAAAATCAAAAGTTAATGCAAAAACCCAATTAAATGATCACTTAATTTTCGTCCAGACATCGATAAATGTGGGCAGACTTAACCTTTCACCCAATAATTAAACAGTAAACTTACCTTTCACCCAACCAGTGGTGTCTCAAAGCCATAAATGCTAGCAGAGTCTCATGGCATTAAAGCCAAAGCAAGATTCCATCAACTTTCTTTTAGAAGTAAATTCAATATAATTGAACTTCAATTAATTTTTTAGACCTAATTTAAACTTCTAGATAAGTTTTCTTTGCAAATATAATATGTTATACCGAAAATTAAATATGGATAAATCTATCAAATTTCAACTATTTTTTATGTTGTAATTCCAGGAACCATATAACTATTGATAATTTACAAATAAGAGGTTGAACATTTTCTTGTGCCAAGATAGAGCTAAATTTATCAAACCTTTGTTGTAGTTTTCGTGAAGCTTCTACAAAATTAGTTCACTAAGTGTAAGTTTATGTGTTTATTAAAAAAAACTTTAATTATTCATCAATTATCTTTAAGTTTTGATAGTCTTACGATAAAATTTTTGAAACAACAATATTAGTAAGGCATAGGTAGAAGTATATAGTAAAATGAAATGAAATTAAAAAAAAAAAAAGATTACATAATGGAAGCTGACACTTAAAAATAGGTGATAAAATCGATATAGTGCAAATGGAAACCGACAGACAAAAATGAAGCTATGAATTATTTCTTAAACGTTTTGGTTTTAGTACTGAGCGAAAGACACAATAATGAAGCAATTATATTGTAGGAGTCAAAATCTTAAATGGCTAGGTGGTTGTGTTCTTTAGATAACTCCTTTATCTAATTATCTTTTCTTTTTATTGAATATTATTATTATTATGAAAAGGGCAACCGTAATGCATGCATGCCTTAAAAAAAGAGAGGTTAGATTCTAATGTAATGCTGAATTTGATCAATTCAATTTAGAAGATTATTAGCTAAAACTCATTAAAAAAAGTTTAGTTGATGTATATACATAAAGCGTGTTGAATCTCTTTATCTATCTATTTTGATATTTATTATATCTATGGTGAGAAGGAGAGTGTCACTTTCCGCTACATAACCCACAATTATTATCTCATTCATTAAACTTTCATTAAATTAAAAAATATTATCTTTCTTAAAAATGTATTAATTTTTTGCTACATATTTATTATATATTTTATTCTTAATTTATTTATCTAGCTAGTATATCTAACATATAATTAATAATAGATAAGATTACTTACAAGTCATTGTCTCCCCAATAAGAAATTCAAATTACTATATATAATCTTTGATTATTAATTTATAAGAAATTCTTGAAATACTGTTCATAATAATCTTCAATAATATTTTTTTTTTTTTAAAAAAAGATTGATTGATTTTTTTAATACAAATTATCTTCTGTAATCAATGTGACAAATTAAAGCTAGCTCTTGAGTCGATGCATATATTGCATTCTCCACAAGCTAAATCCATGTGAAAATGCAGAATAAAATTGTTGTGGAGTAAGTGGTAAGAAACTGTTTCATAACTCTTCAGTCGGTGGTAAAAAAAATGTATGTAGCTCTTGAGTCGATGTTTACATATTAACAATTTTGCACCATTTTTTTTAATTTTAATTTTAATTTTAATTTTCCCAATTATTTAGTCTATATATATATATATATATATATATATATATATATATATATATATTGTTTCATTTTCAATAGACTTATAAATTATTTAGTTCACAAAATAAAAAAATAATAATTATTTACTTTACTTTTAATAAATAATTTTAACCCCTAAAAATCAAATGGCATGTCAATTGAAATACAAAATTGGGAGTTTCTCTCCCTTAATGCTAAAAGGAAAATAATTGTCCTTTCAAAATAACAATACAATATCTATAATAAAATCTATTGTTTAAATTTAAAACATCATGATAAAATTATTTTCTCATAAAAATAATTCAATTTTAATATTTACTGGAATTTTATTTTTTAATAAATAAATTGGGAATTATATTAATTTAATTATTATATCTACAGGTAATTAATTATAGATGTAAACACTGTATAAAAAGAATCGTCAATGAAAAAAATTAAAAGAAAAAGAAAAGAATTGACAACATTTCGATATATTCTTCTTTCTTTTCATTCTAGCTCTTGAGTCAACACAATATTGCATTCTTCACAAGCCAAATCCATAAGAAAAATCAAAAGAAAATTGTTGAGTAAGTGGTAAGAGAATTGTCACATATATAACTCTTGAGTGTGTGTGTGTATGTGTGTGTGTGTGTGTGTGTGTATATATATATATAATTTATGTAACACCCTCACTGTAGCCATTCCGTACATTCTACTATTCCGGTGACTGGTGTCGGTTCGGACAGCTAGAACGTTTGGAAAAATATTTAGACTAGAGTGAGGAGTCATAAATAACTCAAATAATAATAAGAAAAATTTAGGAACAATTTTAGAAATAAAATACAACCAAGTTGAATGAGCCGGTGCCCTAGCGATGGATAACCCAGTGGGAAGTTGCGGTCTTCGCAGCTAGGAGCCCTAAATCCTAGAGAAAATTTATAAAATAATTTTTTGGACTCTTGAGAAGAGCCATTGAGGTTTCGATGGCATTAGAATGCCAAGAAAATGCTTAGAAAATTTTTTAGATCAGTACAGACAATTTTAGTTCGTTAAGCAAAACGAAAGGCATTTTGGTCATTTCGCTTTCAGAGACGATTTTTGGCCAACTTCTCCAATTAAGTAAATAAATTATATGACATAAAATATGAATAAATATTGCTAAAAATTTAATAAAAAAATGAGTAGAAAGAAGAAAGGAAAAGAAGAAAAGAAAATGGAATTTAATTAGATTTATGACATGAGATGATGTCATTAAAACCTCTCCCACCCAATCACATTGTGACACATGTCTTTAAACCACTTAAAATGAGTAAATGAGCAGAAATTAAAGAAAAAAAAAAATTCTTCTTTCTTTCTTCTTCTTGTCGAGACTCCCTTTCTCCCATCCACCTTTTTTTTTTCTTTAGCTCAATTTCCCTTAGATTTTCATCGTAGAAACCCTAAGTCTCAACACTAAAAATTGTCCTAGAGTCTTGCTAAGGTGATTGGTTGCCAAGAAAGTGAAGGAAAAATTGAAGTTAGCTAAGGGAAAATTTTGCTCACAAGGTTACTGCCATATCTCTTTCTTTTCTCTTTAAAATTGATGTTAGGAGTATGAAATGAGTTAGAAATTTAAAGAATTGAAAGAATATATTGAGGAATTGAAAGCCATAAATTTCTACAGCCATGAGGAACCTTGAGGAAATTATAATTTTGATGGAATTAAATTTGATTACTAATGTTCTTGATGAGTTGTATATGGTAGAAGTTGAATTATAAGGTCTTATGCATGAATTGAGGTATTGGAAATTAAGGTTTTGAGCTATATTAGGGTTTGGCCATATTGTTGGTGAATGGAAGTCCTAATAGTCAATTAGTGACCATTTGACTGTGTTTGATGAGGAATTGAAGTGAATTATGGCTTTGGATTTGAGGTTAGGTATGCTGCCTTAGGTGACTTGCAGGGCTGGATGTGAGTCCAGTAAGTTTGGCAGCTGTAACTTGAGTTGTGTAGGTTCAATTGGTGCAAGGCCAATTGGACATGAAACTAGACATATAATGGCACAACTTTGATAAAGAAACCTTGCCCAGAAAACAAACTTAGGATGACCTAAAAATTGGCTAAATCCGGGTAACCAATTCTAGACATGGTAAAAGTGACCAAATAAACAGTGTTTGTTCATTTGGCCATAACTTAGAGTAGAAATATCCAATTAACCTGAATTTTATATCAATAGAAATCTTAGACAATTTAGAACAACTTTTATGTTAAACCCAAACTCTAATTTTAGACTTAACTAAATGAAATTATTGGCCAAATTTGAACTATCAAATCTGGCAGAATGGTATTCTGCTCAGAATTTTTGGGTAGATACCAATCTGGCTTGCCTTGCTCAAAGTGGCATATTTTGAGCTAGAAAACTCCAAATCGAGTTATTCAAAAAGAGAATTAAAGAAGACACATAAAGGAACAATTTTCATGAAGACAATATTGCTAAATTCTTACTAAAAAATTGACCAATAGAACAGTAAATCAAGTACTTGAAATCTGAAAATTTTAAATAACTAACCCTAAGCTTTGAAATGGAATTGGCAACCATTGCCAACAACTTTAGAATACAAAATGTGATATGTTGGTGATATTAGAACCAATATACCTGTTGTCTATAAAAAAGTCAACATTTTAGTTGACTAATGAAAAGAATAGTAGCCATAAAATTTCAATTTTAAAGAATTACATAAATTAAAAGTGTTAAATGCCTTAGTAGGCCTAATGTGATTGGTTTGGATAGGTTGGCATGCGAATAGGGTTTTGATACTAGTACTGCGTATGGCTTCATACCATTCTGTGATATAATAGCCTATGGCTATACTGATTATGATGTTATACTTGGCTTTATGCCTTATTGCTTTTATGGCTTATTAGCCATTCTGTCTGCACACCGGGAGACACATTGTGACTAATGGTGTGACGGCCCGAGGTACTTGGTATAGTATACTTGGGCATAGAAAAGTATAAATGTAATTGAATTGATTATTAAAGGAAGTAAGGAAATTAAATATTAAGATAAAGAACAAGAATTATTACAATAAAATGAGGCTCAAAATCATCAAAGAAAATGATTAATAAAAATGCTAGAAAGAATTGAAATGAACTGGACTGATGATAAAAAAAAAAGGGATATTAAATTTTAGAAACCTTATTGAAGCATAATTAGATCTAAATTATCTGAACCATATTTTATTTCCATTTGTATTTTGTATATTATTTCTTTGTTATATTATTGCACCACTAAGCAGAAATGCTTAGCGATATGGATTTGTTTCCCTCGCGCAGGTACTGAAGGTAAAGCCCAGCGAATACTAAACAGAGATTTTAGAGTTCTGATCTGTAGAGTGTTCAAGGTTATTACCTCCTCAGCAATGCATGTAGATAGGGCCCATATAGGTCATAATTTGTATGTTGTATGAAAATGCTTAGTTATAGTATTGTAATGTAAATTATGAAAATATAATTAATAGGTATGTGATGTAAATTAATAAATCGGTTAATTCATATGTGATTAAATTGTATATCATGTCAATTGATGAAGATTGAAAATTTTCATATATGAGTTGAGCATGTGTGGGAATGTATGGATTTGGAATACGTAATTGAAATATATAGATGAGGCATGAAACGATGAGATTTTTATTGTAAAATATTATTGAAAATTTCAAGCAGGTGAATAGTGAATCACGTCAAAAGTAAATAAAATAGGGAAAACTCCGTTAGTTTCTCAATAGAATATGAATTATTTTAAAATATAACGAGTTCAAAAATTATTAAAGAAATAAAGTAAGATAAGTTAGGGTGCTCCGGCACTGAATGTAGCACGCCTTGCTCTGCTAGGGTGAGGGGTGTTACAATTCATGTAGAGTAAGTGATAAGAAATTAAACATGTAATAAATATAAAAAAAAATGATAATTTAGGAGATTTGGATTCGATCTATCCTATACAAAAACCAGTTTAATTAGCTGGACAAAAAGAAGAAGTAAAGAACACTCCCAATAAGGTCTAAATTATATAATAAAAATCGAGAGATAATCTCTTTCTGAGTAAGAAATTATATTGCTTTCAAACGCCAGCCACTGTTCTGTGATCTGTGGACAATGATTTAGTGGATTTCGGATAATGAGCTTATCGACAATGTTTTAGACGCAATTGTTAATCATTTCTTCATTAATAAGTTATTTGAAAAAATGAATCAGGCCTAGCTCATTTCAAAAAATTTGTTCAAAAAGGAATGTTTAAGTTTTCTTATATTATTAGAGCCAACTCTTATTTCGATGTTGCACTATCTACAAATATTTAGTTCTACAAACTTTGCAGTCCAGATATTCATTACTAGACATATATAAGAGGAGTATGTTATCCCATATGGACTAGTTATAAGGCAAGAGTACTAAATATAAAGACTTGAGAATCCTCACCTTTGAGCTTGCTATTAAGGTTGAGTTAAATCTAGTCTATTTTTCTACATGATATCAGAGTCAATCATGTCTCGATGTAGGGGATTGTATTGTACCACATCAACTGGAAGCTTTCGGATACTCCCCAGAATAAGCATGTCGCCTATTGGATACCACACTCATAACAAACAAGGAAAACAAGATAATAGGAAAGCTAAGCCAAATTCATTTAAGTTATTAATCAAATTATGCCAACAATCTTTAGTATTCTTTGGATTAGAGAAAATTTCACATGTTACTAGATCAAAAATTTGATATTAGTTCGTAATTGCACAGATTCATATAAATAATACAGTGAAGAGTAGAATATCACTAATATCTAGACAATTAATTCAACTTAATTCAAAGAAATTAACATTTAAGGTAAGATTAAAATTTAACTAAAATGAACTTCAATTAAAAAATAAAGCAACAAAAGTAATAAAAAGTAAGGTAAAACCAATTAAAATGAGGTTATGAATATTGATTTCACTTAACTCATCATTCAATCTTAATCAATTTTGTCATATAATCAATTTAACTGTCTTGGTAAAAGCAATAATCAAAGTATGTTTAATACTCATTTCCAAGCATTATTAACCTTTTAATTAACAAAAATAATCATTATTTTCCAAAAGAGAGTTAATTAATTAAAGCATTAAGACAATGATTATTACAAATACCTCAGAGCATTAGCCTTTATTCCCACTCTAGCTAAAAACTATGGTAATGGTTATTGAAATAAGATTCATAATCTACTTCCCAAAAAAATCATGAATCAACAATTAATTTGGCATTATCGCTAACACCCAATAGCATTAAGAACATAAACAATCGTTAATTGCTAAAATAGAAAAAATGGATCAAAATATTGAAATCAAAACAAAGTCAAGTTACATCAAAACCTTAGCAATAAAATTTAGGCACTCATCATGTTCAAACTCAACTCAAAATCAATAAAATTAAAATTAAACATTAAATACTAAATGAGTTTCTAACAAAAGTTAAAGAAAAGAAAAGAAAGAATAAACTTTAAGTGTATTTGATGAACAACTCTTGCTTTAGCCTCCAAATGCTCCAATAAAAACCCTCTCCAAATCCCTGCTTTCTCTCAACAATGGAGTTTTCTGGGCTGTTTAGGTGCCAAGAGACCTTGGGGCATCTCCCCTTCAAGAATTGAAGAGATTTTGCAACTAAATATTACTCTGGATTCTTCCCTTCATCTGCTCATGTGTCACAAACCCATTGGAGGATGAAGAGCTGCTCTGGAGCACACATAAGCTGGCCGTGCGCCTCTTTTAATTCTCACAAGCAATCGTGAACAGCGCTGCTTGAAATGTAACGCCCTCACCGTAGGTAGTCCGTACATTTTACTGTTCCGACAACTAATGTTTGTTTGAATAGTTAAAATGTCTGGAACTATACTTAAACTATAGTGATGAGACATAAATTAATGAAATAAATATATAAAAAAAATATAGGAAAAATTTTGAGAAATAAAATAAAATTTAGAGAATTTATTAATTGGTATAAAAAATAAAAATAATCCGATGAGCACCATGAAAGGCATTTTGGTCATTTCACCCATAGAGGTGAATTTTGACTTAAATGTCAAATTAAAATTTGGAAATAGAATAATTAACTTAAATTAATTTTATGAATTTGAATTTGAAAAAATGAGAAGAGAAAGAAGAAGAAAAGAAAAGAAAAGAAAAGAAAAGGAAAGAAAAGAAAAGAAAGGAAATAGATTTATGAAATTTAAAAACAATAAAATACACATAAAATATATATACATATATATAAATACCCACAAGAGACAAAACCCCACCAACCATCTTCTTCTTCCTCTTCTCTCTCTCTCCTTGCTGTCTCCCTTGGTCTCTCCCTCCCCAGCATTGTTATCAAGCTTAAAGCTTGATTTCCCAAGCTTTCACTCACCAAAACCCATAGACCCCTTCATTAAAAAGTTAGCCCACTCCATAAGGAAGCAATTGATAGTGAAAAGAAGAAGAAAAGTTAAAGTTTAACAAGTTACCCAGGAGGTTAGTGCCTAATCTTCCTTTCTTCCTTTATTAATCCTTGAGTTAAGGTTAAAATGAAGTGAAATTTGTAAGAAACTAAAAGAAATAGGTGAGTTATGGGGGGAGTAAATTTTTGGTACCCATGGTGAGTGATGGTTTTTGATGACTATGATTTATATAAAGTGATTTAATGATGTTGGTTGATGCATTTATAAGTATTAGAAGTTGTTTTACATTGAGATTTTATGATGTTGAAATTGTGAGTTAGGGTTTGGCCTAACTTTGGTATTTTTGTATTATACCATGCAATTGGGATTGTTGAGATGTGTTGATGATATTTAGAAGTGCCTTGAATGTCAAATTGAAGCAAGGAAGTTAGAGGAGAAATGAATTATTGGAAGTGCTATTTTCTGCAGGTTGTGTTTGTTGAGGGCAGTATACATTTTAGGCCATAAATGAAAATGTGTGACCCAATTGGTATGAGACCAATTGGGGGTGAAACTAGACCCAAAATAGCCCATATTCTATGGAGAAACCATACCCAAATTCTATCCAAAACTTGACCTAAATACCTCCTAAATCCGGATTTACCCTACACCCAACCCAGAAAATGACCAAATGAATAGTACATGTTCATTTGGTCATACCTCTCTCTATACTGTTCCAAATGACCTAAAATTTTACCAATGGAAAGTTTAGACATAGGGCTACACTTTTCATGAAGACCACTTAACCCAGTTTTGCCTTTAACCAATTCAAATTATTAGCAAAAATTGGGCCACTGAAACTGCCAACCCAGAAAATGACCAAATGAACAATACGTGTTCATTTGATCATAACTCTCTCTATACTGGTCCAAATGACCTAAAATTTCACCCATGAACACATAGGGCTACACTTTTCATGAAGACCACTTAACCCAGTTTTGCCTTTAACCAATTCAAATTAGTAGCAAAATTTGGGCCACTGAAACTGCCAACCCAGAAAATGACCAAATGAACAGTACGTGTTCATTTGGTCATAACTCTCTCTATACTGGTCCAAATGACCTAAAATTTCACCCATGGAAAGTTTAGACATAGGGCTACACTTTTCATGAAGACCACTTAACCCAGCTTTTCCTTTAACCAATTCAAATTGTTAGTACAAGTTGGGTCACTGAAACTGCCAACCCAGAAAATGTCCCAAAATACTATTCCTTTGATATTTTGACCATAACTTGAGTTCTATAACCCCAAATTCAGTGATTCAAAAACTGAAATTCAAGTTTAAACATAGAGGAGCAATTGTTATGAAGGAATTGTGACTAAATAGACATCCCAACCTAGTCAAATTCCTAGATAAAGATAACACATCAACATGAACCTAAAGAAAGGTTAATGGGAAAAATGCTATTTATGATAATTAAAATACTCATAAGGAGAATTAAATATAAAAAAATGATATGAATATGTAAATGGGGACTAATGTCCTATTAATATGAAATTAATGGTACCAATGAATAGTACTAGAAAATAGTAATAGTGAACAGTGCTAAATTAATTAAACATGTTTAATTGTCCATAGTATACCTAGACTTATTTATTTAGCTTGGATAAATTGGTATACCAATTAGGGACTACAGATAGCAGTACTGCCTACCGAGAAAATCATGAACTGACAATATATGTCTGGTATGATTGTTCTACAGGCTATATGCCTACTTACTGGCCATTGTGCCTACTTTATTTCTGGCTTTACAAGCTGGCGGTAATGTCTTGTGCCCGACAAGCGGCCTCGTGCCTATGACGATATCTTTGGATAGACATATGGCTGTCTAAGCAGTATACACCCATACATCCAGCTTTTATAATTTGTTATAGGTTTCTTGGGCACTGATAAAAATTAATTAAGACTTAAAATACAATAAGTAATCATAAAAGATCCCGATAATATTAATTATTTCCAAAGAGCAATAAAAATGTAAAAGACCCAAAAATTATGAGTTGCATATATTGTTTCAAATTATTAAATTATTGTTATTATAAATTATGCACCACTAAGCGTTATGCTTAGCGCGTTGATTTTCTATTGCGTAGGTACTGGAGATCAGCCGCGGCAGTCGCAGCAGCAGCATCAATAGTGTACTGACAGAGCTCTGATTAGATTTGCCATTGTCCAGAGTCACCTCACCAGTCTTTTGTATTTTGGTAGGGCCCATGTATAGACTAGTATTTTGGTTTATTATGTTTAGTCATGATGTAATTACTAGTTTATCATGTATTTCATTTTGGACTTGTAATTAAACTTTGAGATTGAAATGAAAACTTGTAATTTATTATTTATGAATTTCTATATGAATGCAATAGATAATACTTCATTTTTAGATCTCATAAATAATTGTAAATGATATGATACATGAGAATATGATATGGAAATGTGTGAAATGAATATGGACATGTTAACAAGTGATTAGTGGAACCCACCAGATGCTAATAAAATAAGGGAGGCTCTGTACGGGTCTCCACAGAAATAAGATATAAAAAAAAAAAAATTTCTACACATAGAATACATATTTTAAATGACATCAAAAGTTTACAATAGATATGATAAAACAAGATAGGGTGCTCCGGCACCGAATGTGGCACTTCTTGCTCGGCTATACGGTAGACGGGTAAGGGGCGTCACATGAAATGGGTCACCGTTCATCAATTCTTTTAACAATTGAAATATGGCTTTTTGTTTGAAGAATTGTTCCTGCAGGTGTCCTCCGCCACATATTTGAATATATATTTCTTTTTTAGTTATGGCCCATTGGCTGAATATAATTTACCAAAATGATCAATAAATTTAAAAATGACGCCATCAACTGAAACTCTAATAACAAATACTATCTAAACTAAATTTTCTGTGCTAAGTTTAAACATTGTATATCACAGCAGAGTGAATATACAATGTTGATCTGGGCAATCTGTCTGTTGATTTTTCCCATCCTCTCTATTTCTCTTTTAATTTTGTTAATGTATATGTTTTGCCTATAAAAAAAATGTACCATTTCTCGTAAGATTCTGCTGTTTAGCACGAGAAAGTAGAGAAGTTAGACTCCTATATCTATATATATATATAAGCATATCAATTTTATTAATGAAAAGATCAAGGAAAAACTTAGATACACTATCCAATTAAAACCTGGTCATCACACTTCCCTGATACACCCAACTTAGGACTGAGCATGCTAAGTGAAAACTCTAGAGAAACACAGTACAAGTCACAATACAAAAGACCAAAACAGCTAAGGCTGCACAACTAGACGGCCAATAAAACATCTAACAAGTTATTACAAAGTGACAGACCTGGACAAAACACCAATACAGAGGAACAAGATTAACATGGACCAAGCAAAATAAACCCCGAAAGTCAGTTGTGCAAATCAACCCATAATACCATACGTTTCCAAAATAAATACAAAAAACCAAAATACCAAGACAAGCCAACCGTAGATGCAAAGAAGCTAGACTTTGTGTTCAAGATTCAAACATATCAACCAAGAAACAGAATTAACTCAAGGGTTAGGCAAAACCGTCCTATATGATTCATCTGCTGTCATAGTGGCACAATAAATTATACTCCTGTATGCGTTTCTCATTTTCACATAGAGGCATTTCAATTCAGAAACCACTAAATCACTGAGGGCCAAAGCGGACAACACCTCGAGGTATGGATACGACCTAGATCAGTTTGGATTGATTTGCAATCATTGGTCTTGCAAAACACTTTGAAACACAAACTTAGCAAACCACAGGGGAGCACTGCATATCCAAGTCAAACAATCAGAATTTCCAAACTCTATGAAAGCAGCATTTTGAGGTTATTTAGCTTCAGTGGGAGCCACTTAGAAGGATATAATATTGCAAGAAACAAAGCAAACCATCCTAAAACACAGGGTCACAGAAAAAGTTTTAAAATTATTTGGAGTAGAAGTACACTAACTCAAATTGTTAAAGATGAATTAAAGATCACAAGAGTAGCTCATGGCCATGATAAACCATTTTCAATTGAAAAAGGAACTAATTTCAAGATACTTGTATAATTCACCGATCTAAATCTCAGCAGTTCAGTGAGCAATCTGAAGTTTCCATTCTTAATTAAAACGCTGCCCACTTGAAGGCTGCAGCAATCTATTTCAGATGATTCTGAAGAGTAATTAGATTTTTTTTTCCTGCATTTCTCTACATGTGAACCCATATCTTTGCAAGATTAGAAGAATGAAATTGTAGGTTAACATCATCAAATTCAGAGCTCATATGTTCTACCTTCAGAAATCCCAATTCCTGAAAAGTTTTCTGCGATTGACAAGGGTTGGGAAAAGAACATTGCTTTGGGATTTTTTCTTAAAGGAAATTTGTTAAATTATTAAAAATAAGTTTAAATTTCTTATAAAATATTTTGCCAAGCCACATTACCATTCTCAGACGGCGTAACGCCGAAAATCGTGTTTCCTATTTGAAAGTCAAATTCGTGGAGTGATGATTAAGAAATTAAACATATAATAAAAAAAATGAATTTATTGGAGTTTGATTGAAAAGTCCAAGCACTTATGCCCTATTTGACAATATTAATTGTTTTATTAGTAGTTATTATTAGCTGTTTTAATAGTTATCTATTATTTTACTAGTTGTTAACTATTAAATATTTATTATTAGTACTTAACTGTTTCAATAATAATTTAACGTAGAAGTGTTTCGTAAAAGTAATTGTTAAATGTAAAAATAACTGTGAAATATAAAAATAGTATTATCTTTTTTATCTTAATCAAAACGCTCATTTAACCTCTAAACACTAATATAAATATTATGCCATTAAATAGTATAAAAAATAGAGGTGGTGTCTTGACTAGCGCTATCTTAAAAGCCGTTGCCGAACAGGATCATAGTAGGTATTTGGATTCTTAGTATTCAATAATTAATTTTATTTATGCTTTTTATAAATTTAATATTTGAAGAAAAGATAATAATATTCAATAATAAAGTTAATTAAGTTCTACATTTCTTATAGTGTTTGATGAATGGTGCTTTGCCTTTACTTTCCTCTACCGCTGTTTTCTGGTTTCGAATTCGAATATATATTGCAATATTTCCAATCTCAGTATCTTGTAATTCGCTTTTTGTTTGATCATCAGTTGTTTGATATAGATAGACACCATTTTTTCTATTTTGGGATAAGCAAGGATTATTTTATTAATAAAAATTTAAGAAAAACTTAACATATAACATTCACCTAAACCTGTTTATCAGACCTCCCTCATACACCCAACTTAGAGCAAGATATGCTTAATTGCTAAGTGAAAAAACCACCAAAGAATCAGATCAGATCAATACAAAGGAGCCTAATGGTGGCCCTGTACAAAATAGCAAGCCCAACAGAAAGACAAGCAACCAACAGTACAAGAGCAAGCAGAAGATAGCTCAGACCGGAAAGAACCAAACAACAAGGAACATAATCATAAAAAAGCATTGACACCCTGTTTATGTAGCACATCTGCAACCAAATTAGTTTCTTGAGGGGAATAGCTAAAAACAATAGGTGAATATGACCCAGTTCAATTTGGATTGATTTTGTCACCATTGACCTGACTAAACACTTAGCAAACCCAGCCATGAACTCAAAATAAAGGACCAGCATGTTAAAAACATGGAGAATCTTTTTTCTTATAAAAACAAAAAAAAAGGACCAACATGTTAAAAACAGAGCACAGAAAAGACATGGAGGACAGTACCTAGGATTGGATAAGATGCGGCAACCAGTCAAGGGCCCCAGACCAAAGCAATGAAAGGACAAATCTGCGATAGAATTTGCTTCTCTTAAAACATGGCCGAAGATAATCTTTGTCAACCCGATTAAATTAGAGCTGATTGAGTTTATAGTCTGGGAAAGATACACTAATTGCAATAATCTCACTAAAACTTTGTCCACTAATTGCAATAATCTAATTCAGATGATTCTGAAGAGGGATTAGTTTTTCTTTTTTTTTCCTGTATTTCTCTACATGTGAAGACTCTTTGCACGATTAGAAGAAGGAAATTTTAAATTACCACCATCAAATTCAGAGCTCAAAATCTCTGACCTTCAGAATTTCCAATTCTTGGAAAAGTTTTCGACGAATGACAATATCCCACATTAGATTGCGAGAATTCTTTTTTAATTAATAAAAGGAAAAAGTTCACAAATTATTAAAAAATAATATTTATATAAATTAATATCTAATTCAATATTTTATTTAAAAAATAAATACATAAATATCTTTCCATGCCGATAGTTGAAAAATGCCAATACTGCTTAAAAAGGAAAAATCCATTTCTCAAATAAAAATTGATTAAATCGATTCAAAAAGTGGCTAGTCAAATCGATAGCATTTAAACTTTTTTTTAAACTTACAGTTAAAATATTTTCAAATTATTTTATGCCAATAAAAATTAATTTTTTTTGTACACCTATTATACTTTATAATTTGCCAAGTAAATATGACTCTTGTGCTTACCAAGGAAAATAATACAACTTAATCTAAAAAAATATATATTTAATATTTTCATTAATTAATTTCATTACCCTTTTAGGCTATAATCAATTGTTGAAAGCTAGTCTTAGGAACTCCTACCTCCATCCATTTTAATCTGTTATATTTAAATTTTTCTATTTAAAATTATCTGTTGTATTTAGAAAATGAAAGAGCATTAATTATTTATTTTTTAATTTTATCCTTTATCTCTACTAAATATAATAAATATTTATGTAAAAAATAATTAAATAAGATAAAGGATAATTTAATCAATTACTAATTTATTTTTATGAAAATGAAAATGAAATTACTGTTTTAGACCGTACATAAAAACATTTTATGAAAGCAACGTTTCAATGACAAAGCCGTTTAGGAGCGTGCAAACAAAATCGAAAAGTCCATCATAAAATCAATTCAAAAATTGATTAATTAAATTGATGGAAATTTAAAATGACATGATTTTTTTCATTCACATTGAAAGTATTTTTTCACAGATTATGTAAAATGATACTACTTAATATTTGCATAGATTAATTTCAAAAGATAGTAATAACATTAACTTTAAACACAACTCAAAATGATACAGTAACATTCATTTCAAAGATAGGATAACAATACAGCACAAGCTTGAAATTCCTATAGGAAACATAGCATCACCAAAGATCTATTACAAGACAGTCTAGGTCATTGGAGCTGAGAGTAGTCCAACGATATTATTCAATTGCAAGCGACACATAAAAGTCACACAACATAGGCTACATTATGTAGTATTTCCCAACCTTCCTTGAATTCCTTGAAGTAACCTCGTAGATCTTGTTTGATTGCAATGGCTTCTTAGGCGAATGTTTCAGGAATTTTGTGAACCATTTAGCTGAATCTTTGGGGTATCTTTTCAGGTTATCTTTGTAATCTACATAGTACAAACCAAATCTTGATGTATAACCAATATTCCATTCGAAATTGTCCAAATATGACCATGCAAAGTAACCTTTGACATTAACTGAGTAATTCCTGCCAAAACCAACCATTGTTTAGGAAATATATTCAATGATTATCAACAATCTCTACACTAGCATCTTGGAAATTGTACTCACTTCAGGGATCCCAATGCATTCCACAAATGCTTCCGATAATAATTTATTCTGAATTCATCCTGAAGCGCTTCCTCAATGGGTTGGGTTTCATTATTATTATTGTCAACCCCTGAATTCGAGCATGAAAATTTTAATAAATTAGGGTAAAAATATAACTTTAATTGACTAGTTAGCTTTCCTACATGAGAAAGGCATATAGACTACTTACCATTTTCAGTAATATAAATTACTGGGTTATTGTATGTGTCTTTGGTGTAATTCAAAAGATGTCGGATGCCTTTTGGGAAAATGTAAAACCAAGATGAGTAAGCCTACAAATTTTATTTTTTATGTTAGTAATATCATCCATAAATGTATAATTCTCTTATTTTTTTGTTTCTGTTATATTGTCTTGCATATTAACCTGTGGACCAATGAGATTACCATCATAATCATATGCTGCCAAGTGAAAAAAAAGAAAATTAACATGTTGTCAACTAAACTTTTTAAGAAAGAAAAAATTATATATACATATATACACACACACACATGTACTTACGAGTCTCAGTAATATGATTATCGGTTTTGTATCTAATATGATTTGGATCAACTGTAGCATTTGGTTTTGCATAATATGAAGTGTAATATTGTAACCCAAGAAAATCATATGATCCTCTAAGAAACTTAGATTCTGCATCAGTAAACTTGGGTAATCTATCTCCAACTAAATCCCTCACAGTTCTTGGATATGTGCCATATGTCATAGGATCCATCCACCTGAAAATATGAAAAGTAAATGTGAAATGTATTGTACATATAAATGTTGGGGGTGGGGGTGGTGGGAGGGGGAGAACTCACAATCCAAACATGAAATCAAGAGCTGTTTTGGCTGCTTCTACATCCGCTGGTTCATTGGACAAAGGTTCATACCAGAAGGTAAAGAGTGTTATCCCAATTTGGCCACCATGAATTGGCTACACAATCAATATAAGAAACTCAAATATTCATATATTTCTGCTTGGGAAAAAACAAACTAAGTAATTAATTACACACACATAAATACCTTGAATTTTTCTCTATATAATTGAACAACTGCAGCGTGAGAAAGAAGCAGATGATGGGCAACTATGTATGGTTCAGTGGCTGAGTTTCCAGCACGACATTGACGATTCACCCAAGATGAGCATCGACCAGGTGCAAAAACCCCATCATCATAGGAAAATCCACTAAGAGACCATGGTTCATTGAAAGTCATCCAATACTTCACTCGATCACCAAATTCTTCAAAAAGAAGATTCGCATATTCATAATAATCATACCTATATTTTATGCAAACAATTAATTAGATGTTTTATTAGTTAAATGCGAATATTATTGTTGACTAAAATTGATATGAAAGTTCTAACCATTATCTTTTTTATATATAATATAAAGTTGTATACTTACACAATATCACGACTTAAAAATCCACCATACTTGTCCTCTAGGGCTTGAGGAGTGTCCCAATGAAAAATAGTAACAAAAGGCTCCAATCCTAAATTTAGCAACAAAATAAAATAGAAGTTAGTTATAATTTCCATCTCCAATAAGAGTAGTGGAAGAAAAATTTCTTCTTTCCCTCAAAAAAAAAAAAAAAAAAAAAAAAAAGAGGAACTAGAAGATCAATTTATGCTAGTTAAATAATTGTATTTTGTTCAAATTTTCCAATAAAAATTTGGTGTTTTATTATGTTTTTGAAATGGGAATAGAAAAGAGCACATCCCTTCAATATGCCATTTTGAACATTTTTCTAAATCCTAAAGGCATAAATTTTCTATTTGCCATTTGAATCCTTTAAAAAGAAAGGAGATAATCATCACCATTGCTTATAATTTCATTGATAACATTATTGTAAAATTCAATCCCTTCCTTATTCACTCCTTCACGTCTCCTTCCACCTGAATATTCAAAAGTTCAAAAATAAAGTTAGAAAGTGGTAAATATGCTGTGTATCAAAATTGAAATGAAGCCAAAACAAGTTGAAAGTTTATATTTTTAAACTTTAATATAATACTTACTAGGTATAACTCTGGACCATGAAATGGACATTCTGAAACCTTTAAAACCCATATTCTTCACATTTGCTATATCTTCCTACAACATCAGTTTCACAATCTATTTAATTTTATTGTTGATCTAATAAAGAAAAATAAATAACAGTTTGACTATTATACTTTGAAGCGATTATAGAAATCAACTGCAACGTCTCCATTGCTGCCATCCAATATTCTTTCTGCAATATTACATAAAAATAATTAACATTCTACATATACATATGTGAAGAATTTTAGGCATTAAATAATTTACTCGCACACACACAAAGATACCTGGCGTCTCCTTGGAAAATGTGTCCCATACGCTAGGTCCTCTGCCCTTTGTTGTTGCTTCACCTTCGATCTAAATACCATAAATGAGGTATTAAATAAATATTTCTATGCATAATCCTATATGAGGTATTGAATAATTGTGTATTAATTAGTCAATTATTGTCATCCTTTTAGACAAGTAAAAATAGTAAGAACTTTCACTCTAACATGAGAGTGAAACAAGTACATAAAGGTTAATTTATACCTGGTAAGCAGAAGTGGCTGTCCCAAAAATGAAGTCATCTGGAAAATAACTACTACTAAAATCTTCTGGGATATCATCATCTGCCATTGTTGGCTTAGTAAGAGCCAACAAGCTTATGAGGAAGATGAGCATCGCTAACAGCTGAAGAGAATGTTTAGTAGCCATAACCATATTGATGGTGTTAGGATCTCAAGTGCTAGTGTGGTCTTCACTTCTTGCGATGCCCTCCTTATATAGAGTTCATGCAAAGGCATTTGAGTCGTCCACGTGACATATTGCATGCATGGTTTCTGCGTTTAAGGTCCCTAACCATGCATGGTGCCACGCAATTTTCCTGCTTTTTGAGAATTAAAAATATTTTTTATGTGTATGCCCGAATTGAAATTATTTTGTAAGCGTACACTTGAGCTAAAAAAATATTTTTTGAGTGTTGACCAAATTAAAAATATTTTTTAAGTGTACACTCGAATTAAAAATATTTTTAATTCTCATAAAGTAAGAAAGTTGCATGGAATTCCTTCAGCACATTATTAGTTACTGGTAGCTTCCACTTATGTTTAGTTCACTATGGACTATGGTGAAACTTTATGGGAAATTCTTCCCAAGTTGATAAAAAAAATCCAACAGAATACATGTAACCACTGGGGTGTGATAAAAAAATCCAAGTTGAAGAATGCATTGTTCTGTTATGCACCTAATAAAACTTATAATTACTTTTCTCAGTTTCTTGTTAAATTGGCGTTATGGGACCCGGGCGTATATACACCTAACCAATAGAAAATTAGTAAACTATTATTTTAAGTAGGTCCACCCATAATTTTATACAATGTGCCATGTTTGGATTGGTTGAGTGTACTAAATTCGGAGAAAGCGTTAGACAAATTACGTTTAATTTACTTTTTTAATTCGAACTTATATAAGTGATTATATTGTTTTACACATCAAAATGACTAGTCAAGTCAATGTTGCAACCCAACGACTTATATTCACCCTTTAATTTTTGTTTATTCCTAATGTGGGACTTATATTCCCAACACTCCCTCCTCAAGTACAATCACGTGGTTATCACTTGATAATTAGTTAGTATTAACTCAATACGGACCCAATTTTACCGCCTTATGGATGGTTGAAACCCACAATCTAGTCCAGACTTTGATGCTATATTAAATTTGCAGAGAGTACTAGTCAAATTACGTTTTAATTCATTTTATACCATCTTAAGAAAATGAGCCACCCCAAAAGCTTGCTCTAAGGGAGAGGAGTGCCTAAGGCCATATAAGGGACACATTACCTCTATCCCAAACCATTGTGGGATCTTAATACACCCCCTTACACTCAGGACTAAACACCTAGAGCATGAAATATTTATGGGAGGCCCAAATATTGGTTAGGGAGGCTCTGATACCATCTTAAAAAAATGAACAGGACCTAGTTGGGTGTATACACACAGGTGTAGATAAGACTCACTTGTGGGGTTAATAGATTACATGATCAAATCGTTTCGCTTTAAAATAGTTATATCCTAATCGGGTTACATATTTTGCATCTTTCTTTAGCTTCTCAGCGATTTTATCCTTAATGGGTGTCGTTTAGCGCTCAGCTTTCTTGGAAATGGCAGATTGCTTTTCTTAGCTCTGCTCAATTGTGTTGGCTTTGGCAAATTGCGCAATGAGCCCTCTGAAAATTTGAAAAATTCCAAGGGTGTTATAGTAATTTTCTAAAATTAATATTTTCTATTACTAATTAATAATTTTCTTCTTATACTTTTATATCAATTTAAAATTTTAATCGTTTTCTTCTTATAATCTCGTTGCTATCTATCTATATATATATATATATTTGAAATTTCTTGGGATCTCTAACTTAATGAAATTTTTTCACACTCATATTAGTGAAAAATCTTTTTTCATAATATTAGATGTTAGATCCATGCTATTTGTTTTATTTAACCTATAATTTTAATTGAATTTTCTTTTTCATGAATTATATAATGATTCTATCAGTCAATTATTGCAGAATTATTATGATCAATCAATTAACCTGTTCGATCAACATCTAAGCAAGTGAATAACAAATCACATATTTCAGTTGGATCCCCCAAGTTAAATTTATGCATCCGTCACTGGTTGATATACTTTTTTCCCCTTATAATTTGTCTTTCACCAATTTATTAAAAAAAATATCTAAATGTTCAAGAGGTATAGAAATGGGATCTCTTTGGTGCGAGACATATTTTCTCTATAAGTGAATTCAACCAAGAAAATATAGATATGAGAGTTTACAATAAAATTTTCAAAATTATCCCCAAAAAACAATTGGCAAGTCTATTGTAATGAAAAATTATTTTTTTTTATCAATTATATAAACATTATATTGGTTTCTCTTTAAAAATTTAGTGATCAAATGTCTATTTCTTAAGTTATCTAGAGTTTAGACGCTGTTAATTTTTCCAATAAAAAGTTTTAAATTAAAAACTTAAAAGGTATGCAAGGGAAATTAATGCCTAGACCTAATCTACTATGTACCCAAAACATAAATATGTGAGATCTATATATTTAATAGGTGAGTCCCAACATACATCCTGTATCTTAGATTTATGATAGATCGAATCTAAGTAAGAAAATTCTAGGTATGCAACTCTCTAGCATCCCATTATTAGCTAATCAAGAGGATATTGCCAAAGTTGGAATGGTAGGTAGATTGACAGACTTTATATTAATTTTATGCTAATCTACATTTGTTTATTTATTTGTAAACTTTATTAATTGGGATTGATTTAATTAATATATCTACGAGCAATTAATCATAGATGATTTATAGGTTGCATCATTCTCTAGAAAAAAATCATTCTCTAGAAAAAAAAAATAAAGAACTTTCAAAATTAAAAAAAAAAAATGTTACTAATAATTAGTGAGATTTAATTCAGTAATATTTAGACCGCCTCCAAAGCTATGGGCTCTCAAATTTGTGTTTCAATCGGAGCCAACTATATAAAAAATATATATTACTGATGACAGTGAAATAAAAAAATATGCTGATGTATATATTTGTAATTAAATGTGGCAGATTTTTTACTCTACTCGTTAATTTGATTCAAGCTCGTTAGATTTGAAGTAATCCATAAAATATTTCGATCAATACAAAATATAAAAAGATGTAAATCAGAATAACTCATAAAATTAATGATTTAAATGAGTGTTAATCAGTCAAATTGATCTGTAAACATTGTTTATAATAAATGTACAATATGTAACTCGTGAGTCGATGCGTGCATATATATTGCAGTCTCCATGAACGAAATCCATTGTGAACATTCCAAAGAAAAATATTTCTGGAGGAAAAAGAAAGTAATAAAAGAATGAAATTATTGGGGTTTGATAGAAAAGTAAAAACATTTTAGAGTCTTGGAATTATTTTTTAAAATAATTATCTCTAAATATTCCTTTTTAAAAATTGTAACAATATGATATTTTCATCGTATAATTATAATTTAAAAAATATCATATATAATTAAAAAAATATAAAATATATGCACATAATAGCAAATATAATAATATTATATTAAAAAATGCATCAATTGTACTTCTAATAGCTGGTGAAACTCCATTGTAAAAGTATTGAACAAGCATCCACTTAGGAATCCCATGATGTGGATATCTCCTTTGCAAATCCTTGTACCTCTCCCATGCTTCATACAAGCTCTCATCATCTCTAGGTTTGAAAGAAGTCAGCTCATTTCTTAGCTTAGCTGTCTTGCTTGGTGGAAAATATTGAGCTAAAAATGCTTGAGAAAGTTCATCCCATGTTGTGATAAAACCCGGTGGCAAAGAATGTAACCACTCTCTAACTCGGTCCTTCAGAGAAAAAGGAAATAATCTGAGTCGAATTGCATCATCAGAAACTCCATTTATCTTCAACATATCACTGATCTCAAGAAAGTGTGCTAGATGCACATGTGGGCTTTCACTTGGATTTCCTCCAAATTGTGATTGTTGTACCATCTGACAAAGTGCAGGCTTCAGTTCAAAATTATTAGCTTCTACCCTTGGTCTTGTGATACTTGGCGTGAAATCTCCAATGTTAGGATAGGCATGATCCTTCACAGAGCGGTTGTTATTGTTGTTGGCCATTTCTTCTTGTAATTCCTCTTGCTCTTGTGCTCTTTCTTGTTGTTGTTGAGCTTTAATTTCAGCTTTTCTCCTCTTAGATTCTGCTCTTAAAGCTTTTGCTGCCTTTTCTATTTCTGGGTCAAAGAATAAATTGATTTCTTCACTTTTTGTCCTTCTCATAAAATAAAGCACCTGAAAAACAAAATAAACAAATTCTCAAAGTAAAATGGTAAAAAGAAAATAAAATAAAGTGCCCAAATTAACCAAACAAACAATTGTTTAATATCAAACAAAAATCAAATCCCCGGCAACGGCGCCAAAAACTTGATTGGGGGAATCCGCAAGTGTATGGGTCGTCTCAAGTAATAAAGTGATGAATCAAGTATCGTTCCCACGAGGATTTGCTGTTTAAGTACCAAACTATGAATGAAGCGATTATTTGGGCTAATGATTAATGAATAAATGGTAAATGTAAATGAGCAAGGTAAATTGATTAATCTAATTGGAATGGGTAAAAGGGCAACAAATAAATTCTAGATCTAGTTTGCAATTAAACTAAATTAACTATGGGTAATTCAAATCAAAGCCTAATTATGCTAAAAGTGATTCCAGAGTTGGGGGTTTATGCATAAATTAATTGGGATTTGTCTTGGGCATTCCAATTTTTAGGGAAAAATAGAGTTTGAAGGAAATTGATTCTAAATTCCTTTGATATCTTTTTCAAGCAAACCAAAGTGTGTTCTAAAATAACCAAACCTACTTTCGTATGTTATTTGATTACTTTAAAACCCATTAAGTTTTGTAACCAATAATTAATTCCTCTTAAAATCCTAGTTTATTTCTAAATCTAGGTGATTTTAAGTTCCAATCCTTGATTATCTATCAATGACTTTCACCTTTCGGTGCTTCAATCAAAGATTAACACAATACCCAATGGGTACCAACATTAGGCAAGTAAATCAAGCACACAAGGAAGGAATCAAAACTCATATTTATGTAAAATAAGGAAATACCCAGTCCAAATCCACAAATTAATCTAAAACATATTTTCCAACTCTGAAATCTAAAGAGATTACTCACTCATGATGGTATTTGCAAGAAAGGTTGATTGAAAAGTAAAGAAAAACATGATAAAAGGACTAAAATAGAAAAACCTAGGTAGAAGAACCAAAATCTCTGGTTTCTGGAGCTCCAAAACTGATGCAGCAGCTCCTCCTCCAAGAGAAAATGGCGTCTCCTCTCTCTCTCTATTAAATTTTCTTTCCTTTTTGTCTTTCCTTCCTTTCCTCTTGTGGAAAAAATAAGGAAATGATGAATTTATATGGTCCCAAAAAGTTGCCCTAAAAGTAAATAAGAGCCAAGGAGTGGGTAGGAAATGAGGTGTAAAATTATCCAAGTCAGCAGCATCTTTCACGTTCTGGGTAGTCTGCTTAGGGTTCGGCTTAATCCTAAGCAGCTTTTTAGCAGATTTCAGCTTTTGGTCGCACTGTCTGCTTAAGGTTAAGCAGACCTTCAGCAAATCTCGGCAGACTTAGAGTAAAATGGACTTTTCTGCTCATGCTTGACTTGTGCTGCACCTTAAGCACTACCGCTTTACCCTAAGCATGATCTTAAGCAAAGTCTCAAGCAAATTTCGGCTGGTTTGCTCTTTCAAGGCTTGATTTCTTCAACTTTCCTCCATGCTTAAAGAACTCCAAATCTCTTCAAATCACTTCCTATTGCACTTATTGATCTTCGATTTGCCACAAAATCCTATAAAAAACAACAAAATTACAAAAATCAAATATAAAGTATCTAAAATTAACAAATAAGATAAAAGAAAGCTAAAAACATAAAATACACTAAAATATAAGAGCAAAATGGATGCAAAACTACCCTAAAATGCCTATATGAAATGAGTGTAACAAATTCCCCCAAACTCAAATTAAACATTGTCCTCAATGTTTAAAATGAATGCAATGATGGGCAAAATTGTGTGAACTACTCAATTAATGAAATTTATACAATTGGGGATTAAATCAATATAAGGTCAAGAATTCCAAAATTAGCTCAAAGTGATATTAACAATGAAGCTTTAGAGAGAAAAATGTGGAAAAGTATCCCAAATGTATGAATTTACACTGCTTAAGATGTTGCTTGACTTGCTGCGTAGGGTAAAGCGAAAGCATAAGTATTGGCAACATACCATAAGCATAAATAGTAAAAGGGTAAGCTATTACCTCCAAATGATGTGAAACAGATGCGGCTCAAAGAAAATTTGTACAACTCATCAATGTCAACAAAATTAGGATTGAAGAAAAAGATAAAGTGCAAAAATAATGTGCAAGAAGATGAAAAAGTGTAAAGAAATAAGATGTAACAGTTAAATCAAGAATTAAATCAAAAAGCATTCACGGAATAACTATGTCCGTAGCAGAAGATAAAATAAAATAAAATAAACTAAAGGAAAGAAGTGCAAGTATAATCATAAAAACTAATTACCAAAGTATTACAACTATTACTAAAGTTTGAAAATTAAAATAAACAGATTAAAAAATAAACCTAACACAGAAACTGAATTGAAAAACTAGTACTGTTACTGCTACTGCACTAAAACTAATACTAAATTGCTGCTACTATTCAAGCTCTGCTGTCAAGGCTTTACTGCTGCATCAGGGTCTGCTTCAGGTTCTGCAGTAGGTTCATTGTGATCCGAAGCTTCAGAAGCAGTTTCCAAATTTTTTGTGAGGTCTTTCATTTCTTGAAGCATGTCTTGGCCCCAATGATATAAATTGTTATAAGATTGGGCCAATTTGTTGTAGAGCTCCAGCATTTGAAGCTGTTGCTGCTTCTGTTTCTTTTTAAGAGATGAAAATCTCTTTTTAAGTTTCTTTTCTAGCTTCTTCTTTTGGTTGACTTGCTGCTGACCCATGGTATCAATTTTGACTTCTAAGCTCTTCAAGGTAGCAAGGATTTCTGTGGTGTCAGGTGAGGGAACAGATGGTTGGACAGTGAAACTTGCTATTTTGGATTCCAAGGATCTTAATGTAAGGGAATGTCAAATTCTGTTGTTATTATTTAATATATACAGTGTACATTAGCTGTATATTAGGTGTATATTTAGTCATATCTTTGTATTCCTTTATTAGTTATTTACCTTATTTAGCTTGTAATCCTTGATATAAATACCTGTATATTTACCTTTCATAATATGAATAATTACAACCAATTTCTCTCATCTTCTATTCCTCTCAAACCATAAACTTTACATGGTATCAGAGCCACAACAATGATCTCTGCCGTCTCCACTGCCAATCCACCTCCTCCCTCCATCGTTACTTCTACTCACTCTCATTCCTTCTCTGTCAAACTGAATACCAAAAACTACTTGGCATGGAAGACTCAATTTTCGCCTATTCTCAATTATCAGAATCTTAATTTTCTTCTCTCCAATCCTTCTCCTTCTCCCACCATTCTCAATGAAACCAATGATGAGATACCGAACCCAACATATGAGGAGTGGTTCAAGAAAGACCAGATGCTCCTTTCCTGGCTTTTCTCTTCCCTAACGGAAGAAATCTTTCCATATGTTATCGGACTCACGACGGCAAAAGAGGTCTGGATAGCTCTTGCACACACCTTCGGTTCTATGTCACAGAATCGACAGCTTCAATTACATATTGAATTGCAAGAATTCAAGCGTAATGATATGTCAGTTTCTGAATATCTTCAAAAGGCGAAAGCCAAGGCGGATGAACTCAAAGCCTCAGGAAAGCCACTTACACCTGCTGAGTTTAATGCGATAATATATCGTAATATTGGTGTTGAATATCACACAATTATCACTACTTTGAATCTCCGTTCTGATCCTGTCTCGTTTCATGAGTTGCATGGGCAATTAGTCCCTCATGAATCTTTGGTGCAAGGTCTTCATAATCCACAGGCTAATATGGTTCTCAAGAGTTCCACTCAATCCGCCACTATTCCTCCTTCCTATTCTTCACCCAGACCACGCAATGGAGGCAACAATGGGTCACGGAACAGCAACCAGCAGCGATCTCGGGGTCCCTGCCAAATCTGTGGAAAAGGGAATCACACAGCTGTCACTTGCCGCAGCAGATACGCACCTCGGAATGCACCTTCCTTTAGTGGCTATTCGCCACGGAATTCTGGACCCCGCTACAATTTTCCGCAAGCCAATTATGTTCACTCTCCTCTTGTTTATCAAGCTCCTCCAATGCCACCTCAATTTCAGAAACCTTGGTATCCCGACACGGCTGCCAACTATCACATCACTCCTGATGTTCAGGCTTTAACAGCAGTTCAAGGTTACAATGGGAACGATAGTCTTCATGTTGGTAATGGTCAGGGTTTACAGATTACTCATACTGGTAATGTTCAGCTCCATTCTAAAACTGATTCCTTACATTTAAATCAAGTTCTTTGTGTTCCAAAAATTGTTAAAAACCTATTGTCAGTGCAAAAATTTACTGCTGATAACACTTGCTTCTTTGAATTTTGGCCCACTCATTTTCTTATTAAGGACCAGGTGACCAAGAGGGTGCTGATGGAAGGACCCAGTGAGGATGGAGTATACAAATTGCAACCAGTTAAGCAGGCCTTGGCAGCTGAGGTGTCATCACTTGATGAGTGGCATACCAGGCTTGGTCATCCTAACATTAAGAAGCTTCAAACCTTGGTTCACAATAAAAGCATTTTTAGTAATTCTTCTAACTTGAGTCCTTGTTCTAGTTGTCTTTTAGGAAAAATGTCTAGAATTCCATTAGTTGCTGTTGAACACAAGAGTCGTTTTCCATTTGATATTGTTCACTCGGATGTTTGGGGGCCATCTCCCATTCTTTCATTCAATGGTCACAAGTATATGGTTTTGTTTGTTGATGATTTTTCCCGATACACTTGGGTGTATTTTTTGAAAAATAAAAGTGAGGTTTATGACATTTTCTTGCAATTTGAAAAACTCGTTGAAAGACAATTTCAGGCAAAAATTCGATCCTTCCATTCTGATTGGGGAGGTGAATACCAGAAATTAAATTCATATTTTAAACGCGTTGGTATTCATCATAGAATTGCTTGTCCATATACACATGAGCAAAATGGCACAGCTGAGCGGAAAATTCGTCATCTAATTGATACTACGTTAACTTTACTTGCTCATGCATCTTTACCTTTAAAATTTTGGAATTTTGCATTAGAACAAAGTGCTTTATTGATTAATATATTGCCGAGTCATGTTTCATCCAACCAATCTCCTTTTCAAATTTTATACAAGAAAAATCCGAACTATTTACAATTCAAACCGTTTGGTTGTGCAATTTTTCCATGGCTCAGACCGTATCAGGCTCATAAATTTTCTTTTCGAACACTTATGTGTGTTAATCTTGGCCTTAGTCCCAATCATGCTGCTTATAGATGTTTTGAAAAAAAAACTGGTCGAATTTATTATGCCCGTCATGTCAAATTCCATGAACAACTTTTTCCATATGCCGATTCGGTTACTACTTCATCAAGTGCCACGCCTACACCAGCTCCTTGGCTCAACATTACCACTGTTGTGTACTCCAATTCGGGTCCTACATCAGCCAACACATCTGGTATGAGTTCTAATCCTTCTCCAACTCCTCCCAACAAATCACCCACATCTGCTCACTCATCTACGTCATCACCTAATCATTCCACCTCCCCCGAAATACCTACCCCATCTTCTCCTGGATTAAATCTTTTGGTTGACCTTACCAAATACAATCCAACCCAATCAAACTCCCAACCCTTCGCCAACTCAAAACCCACTCCAATCCGTACTCATGCAATGGAACTTCGGCCCCGTACCAATAACAATAGGCAAGCTCACCTCGCCCACACTAAACCGAATTACCTTTCCCAAGAACCAAAAACCGTAACCCAAGCCAAAACAGTTTTAGAATGGCGCCGGGCTATGCAGGATGAACTCAATGCACTGCTTGAGAACCAAACATGGAGACTAGTTCCTCGACCTTCTAACAAAAACATTATTGGCAACAAGTGGGTGTTTCGAATCAAACGGCATCCTGATGGTCGTATTCAAAGGTATAAGGCTCGGTTAGTGGCCAAAGGTTATGCTCAACAAGAAGGTGTGGACTATCAAGAAACTTTTTCTCCCGTCATTAAGCTTACTACTGTCCGCACTATTTTATCATTAGCTACTCTTCATGGGTGGCCTATTCGACAAATTGATATCTCCAATGCTTTCTTTCATGGTCACTTGGAGGATGAAATATACATGGAGCAACCGGCAGGCTTCCACCATTCACAGTTTCCTCATCATGTCTGCCGACTTCAGAGATCCCTATATGGCCTTAAGCAGGCACCCAGGGCCTGGTTCAAACGGCTCACTGACTACCTGCTTCAGCTTGGCTTCACACCTTCCAAGGCTGACACGTCTCTCTTTTTTCTTTGTATTGGAACGTTGAAATTTTATGTCCTAGTATATGTGGATGATATCTTATTAACTTGTTCTGATGTTACTAAGCTTGATTGGTTTCTTCAGTCTATCAAACAGGTGTTTCCTGTCAAGGATATGGGCCCTCTGCATTATTTCTTAGGCATTCAAGTTCTTCGCCAGCCCACAAGCTTAGTTCTCAGTCAGCAAAAATATTTGGAGGATCTTCTTCGTGAGACCAATATGCTCACTTCCAAACCGTGTGCTACACCAATGCCTACGGCTCCTACTTTGAGTAAAGCAATGGGTTCTCCTCATCCGCATCCTGAGCACTATCGTCAAGTTCTTGGCTCTCTTCAATATCTGATTCTCACCAGGCCTGATATTGCCTTTTTTGTCAACAAGTTAGCTCAATTCATGCACAGTCCTACTGATATTCACTGGCAAGCAGTCAAACGTCTCCTTCGCTATCTTCGGGGAACTGCTTCTCTTGGTCTCACTTTCACCAAACGGACTAGTATTCTACTTCAGGCCTTTTCTGACAGTGATTGGGCAGGCTGTCCGGATGATCGCCGGTCCACTGGTGGTTATCTGGTCTACATGGGTGATAATCTCATTTCCTGGTCCTCTAAGAAGCAACCCACAGTTGCCCGCTCATCCACTGAATCTGAATACAAGGCTATTGGTAATGTCACAGCTGAAGTTATGTGGTTGGGTTCCCTGCTTCATGAAATTGGATTTCCTAACGCTCTACCTGCGAAACTCTGGTGCGACAACATTGGTGCTGTCTATTTGACAGCGAATCCTGTTTTTCATGGACGAACGAAACATGTGGAGTTGGATTATCATTTTGTACGTGAACAAGTCAAGCAGGGTCGTCTCACCGTCAACTTCATCTCTAGTGCGGATCAACTAGCTGATGGTCTTACAAAACCACTGGGCACTCGGTTATTTCATCGTTTTCGAGACAAGCTTCGCCTTCATCCTACTCCGGCTTTAGCTTGAGGGGGCGTGTAAGGGAATGTCAAATTCTGTTGTTATTATTTAATATATACAGTGTACATTAGCTGTATATTAGGTGTATATTTAGTCATATCTTTGTATTCCTTTATTAGTTATTTACCTTATTTAGCTTGTAATCCTTGATATAAATACCTGTATATTTACCTTTCATAATATGAATAATTACAACCAATTTCTCTCATCTTCTATTCCTCTCAAACCCTAAACTTTACACTTAAGAGGGACAAAATGTCTGCTGAAAACTGCGGGGCAGTGGTTGGTTGGGGTTCTGATGGTGCAAAGGTAGTGGGGTCTGCAGTACCACTAGCTTCAGGGTGCTGCTGTAACAAAGCATAGGTATGGCCTACTTTCTCACAAACATCCATGTGCAGCAACATTGTGCTGTCTATATATGATTCACCAGAAATTGGCAGCAGCTTATATAGACTAGCATCAAAGCTAAATGAGTTGGCTATGGCAGTTATATATCCTCCAAAAACTATACTACCTTTGGTATGCTTTGTGACAATTTGGTGCCAATGAGTAGCTATGAAATGGGCTGTGCTTACTTGTTTTCTCTCCTTCATGCACCACAAGAAAAATAAGTCTCCAGTTCCCACAATACTGTTACTGTGTCCCCTTCCTAAAACAGTGTAAGAAATGAACCTATGGAGGTATTTTAATACATGATCAACTATCCTAGAGGCTTTTGCAGTCCTCTGTCTATAATAACCCCCAAAAGGTGCAATATCTTTCCAGAATTGAACAGGGTCATAAACAGTTTGCTGCCACTCAATATTTTTATAGCCCGAATCTTGAAAACCAAAAATTGCATTCATAGCATCCATGTCTAACTCCCTATCAATGCCAGCACATCGAAAATATATCACATCCTTATGCTCAGGTACTGTTGGTTTGAAATTCAGCCTTAAGGAACTCAAAAATTCCAAGGTCAAATCCTTGTACACTGGTTCTCTAATCCTAGCAAATTTAGTCTAGCTGATAGCATCTAAATAGTCAAATACAGAGTCATAAATGCCTAGCTCTTTTAAAATCTGCTCATCCATATATTTGTTTGCCAAAATAGGTTTAGAAACTAAACTGTCATAAGCATTTTTCATATCCATGTCTCTAAAAGCCCAAGGTAATGGAGAAATTACCTCCTCTATGTCATTAGCAGATGATGCAGGTGCTGCTGGAGAGTTTAAGGGTGACTGAGATACAGGTGTTTGGACCGCTGGTGGTGGAATTTGCGAGGAAGACCTAGTCCTTTTGCTGACTGGTTCAGAGGAAGGTTGAGGTGGAGAGTTTAGGTCGAAGGGAACAGAGGGTGCTCTTTTTCGTTTTTCGACAGGGGTTTTCTTGGCTCTACCTGCAGCCTTTTTAGTTTTACCTTTAGACTTCGTTTGTGTAGGCTCAGGTTCAGGCATTGGTTCTGGGAACTGAGTGTCGAAAATAGGTGTCTCATTTTGCGGCTCAGTTTGTGGCGAAAGGGGGGTCGGCGGAATGAGAGGTGGTGTTTGGCCTGGGGGTAGTGGCGGTAATTGAGGTGGTGGCGATTGAGGTAACGGCGGCGTTTGCGGTGGTGGTGACTGAGGTAACGGCGGCGTTTGCCGTGGTGGTGACTGAGGGAGCGGCGGACTGGGACTGGGGTTAGGGTTTGTGGGTAGAGATGATGGAATGCCCATTTTCGATTTGACAGAGTGCCGAAATCTTCTGGATTTGGGTTTGTGGGTGGACCACATTTTGGTTCTCACCATTTAATGAAAAGAAAGAAACTTTTCAGCTTCCCTTAAAAATTGCCGGAAAAAATAGTGCAGGAAGGGAGTTGGCAGAATGAGAGTTGTGGCTTATCGGGAGTTTGGGTGAGGGTTTTCATAAAAATGGTAAAAGTTTTGGGCTTTTTAAAATGTGGGGCAAACAACTGGTAATTTGGGCTGTGCTTGGGGTTAAGCATAGGGTTCAGCAGAATTTGCTTAGGATACTGCTTAGTAAGCAACATCATCAGCAAGTTTCGGCAGGTTTTAGAAAAAATTGTGATTTCACTTACCAAAAACAGTCTAAATACTATGGAATGCTATCATGACCCTCAGCAATTACCAAATACACACAAACACCATAAAATTAAAGAATTTTAACTCATCATCTCTCATAAACTTAGTAAGCATAGCACATGTTCATTTAGCTTTTTGCAATCATTGTTCATTTTAAGCACCCATTGTGACTACCTTTTTGCACACTTAATGAAATGGTCTCCTTTCTAAACTTATACCAAAAGCACATTTTCAGCAGCATTTGAGACAAGTTCGAAACATTCAAAAATTGCAGAAAAGACATAGAAATTGACTTTTTAAGCAGCATGAACAGTAGCATGAACAGTAACAAAAATCTGTAGACTATAAAAACTAGCAGCAATTAAAACAAAAACATGTAAATTCCTAACTGATTACAAAATTATATATACACTAAAAGGTAAAACTTAACAAACACTAATTTTTGCACCTCAATAAAGCTCACATCAGTCCTAAATATCAAAATTGATCCTCATTCAAGTTGCATTTCACAGAATTTACACAAGACACAAAATTAAACATGTGCTATCAAATAGATTGCAATATCAGCAATTTAGCACAAGTTTAAAGGTGTTACTGTTCACAGGTACTGGATAAAGTGCAGAATTTTGCTTATACTTGCTCCCTTTCAATTCTTTGTTTTTGCTACAAGTGTCAATTTGCCCAATCTTCATGAATGACCTACAAAAGATAAACAAATGTCACTTTTGAGTTTAATGAGGGTAAAAACTGAAAATGAAATGAAATGAAAAATTAATAATCTATAAAAGGATACGCTTGGGTTGCCTCCCAAGAAGCGCTTGTTTAAGGTCTTAAGCTTGACCTTCCACTCCAAATCACCTAAATATCCCTGATTGGAGAACCAAGCCATGAAACCTCTACAACCTTTTTGTGTGGGTTCTCTAACAATATAGTGCTTTAATCTCTGCCCATTAACTTTGAAAGTCCCTGAGGTTTCATTGCCTATCTCAACAGCTCCATAGGGGTATACCTTTATAACAGTGTAGGGCCCTGACCATCTTGACTTTAATTTTCCGGGAAATAACCTTAACCTAGAGTTATATAGGAGAATAACATCCCCTTTCTGAAATTCTTTCCTCCTAATATGCTTATCATGCCATCTCTTAGTTCTTTCCTTGTAAAGCTTGGCATTTTCATAAGCATCTAATCTAAGTTCCTCAAGTTCATTTAGTTGCAGTATTCTTTTTTCTCCTGCAGTTTTTAAGTCAAAATTCAGTGTCCTTATGGCCCAATATGCTCTATGCTCCAACTCCAAAGGTAGATGACAAGCTTTCCCATAAACCAATCTAAATGGGGTGGTGCCAATAGGAGTTTTAAAAGCTGTTCTATAGGCCCAAAGAGCATCATCTAACTTTAGTGACCAATCTTTCCTTGAACTATTCACTGTTTTCTCAAGAATTCTTTTCAACTCTCTATTTGAGATCTCCACTTGACCACTAGTTTGTGGATGGTAGGGTGTTGCAACCTTATGCTTCACTCCATATTTTTGTAATAATCTTTCAAATTGATGGTTGCAAAAATGAGAACCTCCATCACTTATAATGGCACGTGGAGTTCCAAATCTTGTGAAAATGAACTTTTTAAGGAATTTAATCACAACTCTAACATCATTAGTTGGAGATGGTATAGCTTCAACCCATTTGCTCACATAATCTACTCCAACTAAAATGTATTTGTGTCCCAAGGACGATGGAAAAGGTCCCATGAAATCAATGCCCCACACATCAAATAGTTCCACTTTCAATATATTTTGGAGGGGCATTTCATCTCTCTTCGAGATATTACCCATCCTTTGACACCTATCACATGCATTTACAAACTTCCTCACATCCTTAAACATGTGTGGCCAAAAGAACCCTGCTTGAAGAACTTTTTCTGCAGTCTTTGTCACACTCATATGACCCCCATAAAGTGAAGAATGGTAATCTTTAATAACATTCCCTATCTCCTCATCAGCTAAACATCTTCTAATCAACCCATCTCCACATCTCTTGAACAAAAATGGCTCTTCCCAATCATAATCCTTCACATCAAAAAGAAATTTCTTCTTTTGCTGCCATGTTAGGTCAGGTGGAAGGATTCCACACACTAGATAGTTCACGAAATCTGCATACCAAGGGGTTTTTGCATTCATGATTACTAACAGTTGTTCATTAGGAAAATAATCATCTATTGGGGGTTCTTTTCCCAAATTATCCCCTTGTTCTTGCCTCAATCTAGATAGATGATCTGCTACCACATTTTTTACTCCTTTCTTGTCTTTAATTTCCAAGTCAAACTCTTGAAGGAGTAGCACCCACCTTATCAATCTAGGTTTAGCCTCTTTTTTCTGAAGGAGATACTTGATAGCTGCATGATCCGTGTACACTATTACCTTTGACCCCACAAGATAGGACCTGAATTTGTCTACTGCAAATACCACTGCCAAAAACTCTTTCTCTGTAGTAGAGTAATTTATTTGAGCATCATCTAAGGTTCTACTCGCATAGTATATTGCATACACCTTCTTATCTCTCCTTTGTCCCAAAACAGCCCCAATGGCATAATCGCTAGCATCGCACATTAACTCAAATGGTAATGACCAATCGGGAGGCTGCATAATAGGAGCAGATATCAAAGCTTCCTTTATCCTGCAAAAAGCATTCATACAATTAGTATCAAAATGGAATTCCACATCTTTACTCAATAAATTGGTAAGAGGTTTAGAAATCTTAGAGAAATCCTTGATGAATCTCCTGTAAAATCCAGCATGCCCCAATAAACTCCTCACTCCCTTCACGGATGTTGGGGGTGGCATTTTCTTAATAATTTCTACCTTTCCTTTATCCACTTCAATACCCTTGTTTGACACAAGATGTCCCAAAACAATTCCTTCTTGTACCATAAAATGGCACTTTTCCCAATTCAAAACTAAATTGAACTCTTCACATCTCTGCAAAACCTTAGACAAGTTAGATAAGCATTCATCAAAAGATTTACCATACATAGAAAAATCATCCATGAACACTTCCATAATACCCTCAATTATGTCAGAAAATATGGACATCATACATCTTTGAAATGTAGCAGGGGCATTACATAGTCCAAATGGCATCCTTCGATATGCAAAGGTACCATAAGGACATGAGAAGGTAGTTTTATCCTGATCATCTGGGTGAATAGGGATCTGAAAGAATCCCGAATAGCCATCCAAATAGCAAAAATAAGAATGATGAGCTAGTCTCTCAAGCATTTGATCTATAAATGGTAATGGAAAATGGTCCTTTCTAGTTGCGTTATTCAATTTCCTATAGTCTATACACAATCTCCATCCAGTTACAGTCCTTGTAGGTATTAGTTCATCATTTTCATTTTTCACTACTGTGATGCCCCCTTTCTTGGGTACAACATGAACTGGACTTACCCAATTGCTGTCAGAAATAGGGTAAATGATACCTGCATCAAGCAATTTCAAGATTTCCTTTTTCACAACCTCTTTCATATTTGGATTCAATCTCCTCTGTGACTCTCGAGAGGCTTTATGATTATTTTCCAACAAAATTCTATGCATGCACACAGAAGGATGTATTCCTTTAATATCATCAATGGTACAACCAATTATCCTTCTATGCTTTCTAAGAACTCTTAATAATTTTTCAACCTCACAATTAGTTAATTTAGCACTAACAATCACAGGATATGTAGAATTTTGACCTAGAAAAACATACCTGAGATTTGTTGGAAGAGGTTTCAACTCTACCTTAGGTGCTCCACTTTTTTCAAGCTTTGATGATGAAGTTGTATCTTGCTTTAAGTCCCCAATCTTTTCAATATCAGCCATAGGCAAAGGTGGATTTCCTTCCAAAATTGTAGCATATTCTGTAGCTTCTTCAATCTCATCCCCTTTTTTTATGTTATGAACCAAACAAGCTTCTAAGGGATCTTTAGGATGTTGCTTTTTAAGCACTTCTCTGACCTTCTCATCTATCACATCAATTCTCAAGCATGAATTTGAATCATCTTTCTTTTTCATTGCTTGAAACAAATTAAATTCAACTTTCTCTTCCCCAACTTCTAATGTAAGCCTCCCATTTTTTACATCAATCACAGCTCCAGCAGTAGCAAGGAAAGGTCTACCAAGAATAATAGGAATGTGTACATCCTCCTCCATCTCCAATACCACAAAATCCACTGGTATGAAAAATTTTCCAACTTTCAGAGGAACATTCTCAATTACCCCAATTGGAAATTTAATAGACCTATCTGCTAACTATAGTGAGATGGTAGTAGGCTTCATTTCTCCAATCTTCACTTTCTCATAGATAGACAATGGCATCAGACTAACACTGGCTCCAAGATCACATAAAGCCTTATCTATACTGATATCCCCAATGTGACATGGTATGGAGAAACTTCCAGGATCTTTCAGTTTGGGTGGAAGCTTATTTTGCAAAATAGCACTGCTTTCTTTCGTGAGAGCTACAGTCTCAAATTCCTCCAATTTCTTCTTGTTAGATAAAATCTCCTTCAAAAATTTAGCATAAGAAGGCATTTGTGCTAAAGCATCAGTGAAAGGAATAGTCACATGCAAAGACTTCAATACTTCTAAGAACTTCCCAAATTGTTTATCTAATTTCGCTTTCTGAAACCTTTGTGGGAATGGTAAAGGTGGCATGTAGGCTTTAGGTGCAACATATTTTGGTTCTTCCTCTTTGCTCTCCCTCTCCTTACTTCTTTTTTCTTCCACTGAATTTTCTTTCTCAGCTTCAATTCTAACTTCAGCTTTAGTTTGTTCATCTCCTTCTCTGTTTTTCTCTTCTTCAATTTTCTCTTCAATCTTTTTATCTCCATTCTCCAATATTTTTCCACTCCTCAATGTAATAGCCTTGCAATGCTCCCTTGAATTTTCTGGCTGGCGAGGGAGCTTCCCAAATGCTTTGTTACTTAAAGAGCTAGCTTGTTGAGCTATTTGATTCTCTTACATTTTGTTGTGTGTTGCCATTTGATCCACTTTAGATGCTAATTGAGAAATCATTTCTTGTTGACTTTGATGGCTCACAAGTAGAGTTTCAATCATAGCTTCTAACCTAGCTGTCTTGTCTGGTTGTGCTTGTTGTGGTAGAGGTGGAGCAGGTGCATTTTGAGGTTTAGAAATTCCAGGAGGAGGACCTCTATTCTGCTGAAAATTCTAATGTTGTTGATATCCAGAAGGTTGCTGAAAATTCTGATTTTGCCCTTGTCTACCTCCCCAAGAGAAATTGGGGTGGTTTCTCTATGCTGGATCATAAGTTGCAGAAAATGAGTTACCACCTGGTCTTTGATTGTAGTTCCCCACATAATCCACTTGCTCACTTGAAAAATCTTGATTAAGTGCAGAAAAATCTGCTGCACAATTGACATTTGCAGCTCTAACTTCTACTGAATTACTAGAACCTCTGGCTGAAGAATCTACTTTCATGCTTAGCTTGTCCATTTTCCTTGTCAAAGCATCAAACTTAGCATTAATCATATTCATGGCATCAAGCTCAAACATACCAGCTGGTTTCTTGATCTCACTCCTCTCACAGCTCCATTAGTAGTTGTTATAAGCAATTTTATCAAGAGCAGAAAAAGCTTCATCTTCAGATTTCTCCATAAGATCACCTCCAGAAGATGCATCAATTGTACTTCTAATAGCTGGTGAAACTCCATTGTAAAAGTGTTGAACAAGCATCCACTTAGGAATCCCATGATGTGGACATCTCCTTTGCAAATCCCTGTACCTCTCCCATGCTTCATACAAGCTCTCATCATCTCTAGGTTTGAAAGAAGTCAGCTCATTTCTTAGCTTAGCTGTCTTGCTTGGTGGAAAATATTGAGCTAAAAATGCTTGAGAAAGTTCATCCCATGTTGTGATAGAACCCGGTGGCAAAGAATGTAACCACTTTCTAGCTCGGTCCTTCAGAGAAAAAGGAAATAATCTAAGTTGAATTGCATCATCAAAAACTCCATTTATCTTCAACATATCACTGATGTCAAGAAAGTGTGCTAGATGCACATGTGGGCTTTCACTTGGATTTCTTCCAAATTGTGATTGTTGTACCATCTGACAAAGTGCAGGCTTCAGTTCAAAATTATTAGCTTCTACCCTTGGTCTTGTGATACTTGGCATGAAATCTCCAATGTTAGGATAGGCATGATCCTTCACAGAGCGGTTGTTATTGTTGTTGGCCATTTCTTCTTGTAATTCCTCTTGCTCTTGTGCTCTTTCTTGTTGTTGTTGAGCTTTAATTTCAGCTTTTCTCCTCTTAGATTCTGCTCTTAAAGCTTTTGCTGTCTTTTCTATTTCTGGGTCAAAGAATAAATTGATTTCTTCACTTTTTGTCCTTCTCATAAAATAAAGCACCTGAAAAACAAAATAAACAAATTCTCAAAGTAAAATGGTAAAAAGAAAATAAAATAAAGTGCCCAAATTAACCAAACAAACAATTGTTCAATATCAAACAAAAATCAAATCCCCGGTAACGGTGCCAAAAACTTGATTAGGGGAATCCGCAAGTATACGAGACGTCTCAAGTAATAAAGTGATGAATCAAGTATCGTTCCCATGAGGATTTGCTGTTTAGGTACCAAACTATGAATGAAGCGATTATTTGGGCTAATGATTAATGAATAAATGGTAAATGTAAATGAGCAAGGTAAATTGATTAATCTAATTGGAATAGGTAAAAGGGCAACAAATAAATTCTAGATCTAGTTTGCAATTAAACTAAATTAACAATGGATAATTCAAGTCAAAGTCTAATTATGCTAAAAGTGATTCCAGAGTTGGGGGTTTATGCATAAATTAATTGGGATTTGTCTTGGGCATTCCAATTTTTAGGGAAAAATAGAGTTTGAAGGAAATTGATTCTAAATTCCTTTGATATCTTTTTCAAGCAAACCAAAGTGTGTTCTAAAATAACCAAACCTACTTTCGTATGTTATTTGATTACTTTAAAACCCATTAAGTTTTGTAACCAATAATTAATTCCTCTTAAAATCCTAGTTTATTTCTAAATCTAGGTGATTTTAAGTTCCAATCCTTGATTATCTATCAATGACTTTCACCTTTCGGTGCTTCAATCAAAGATTAACACAATACCCAATGGGTACCAACATTAGGCAAGTAAATCAAGCACACAAGGAAGGAATCAAAACTCATATTTATGTAAAATAAGGAAATACCCAGTCCAAATCCACAAATTAATCTAAAACATATTTCCCAACTCTGAAATCTAAAGAGATTACTCACTCATGATGGTATTTGCAAGAAAGGTTGATGGAAAAGTAAAGAAAAACATGATAAAAGGACTAAAATAGAAAAACCCAGGTAGAAGAACCAAAATCTCTGGTTTCTGGAGCTCCAAAACTGATGCAGCAGCTCCTCCTCGAAGACAAAATGGCGTCTCCTCTCTCTCTCTATTAAATTTTCTTTCCTTTTTGTCTTTCCTTTCTTTCCTCTTGTGGCAAAAATAAGGAAATGATGAATTTATATGGTCCCAAAAAGTTGCCCTAAAAGTAAATAAGAGCCAAGGAGTGGGTAGGAAATGAGGTGTAAAATTATCCAAGTCAGCAGCATCTTTCACGTTCTGGGCAGTCTGCTTAGGGTTCGGCTTAACCCTAAGCGACTTTTAGCAGATTTCACAGTCGCCTTTATGCCTTAGGTTAAGCAGACCTTCAGCAAATCTCGGCAGACTTAGAGTAAAATGGACTTTTCTGCTCATGCTTGACTTGTGCTGCACCTTAAGCACTACCGCTTTACCCTAAGCATGATCTTAAGCAAAGTCTCAAGCAAATTTCGGCTGGTTTGCTCTTTCAAGGCTTGATTTCTTCAACTTTCCTCCATGCTTAAAGAACTCCAAATCTCTTCAAATCACTTCCTATTGCACTCATTGATCTTCGATTTGCCACAAAATCCTATCAAAAACAACAAAATTACAAAAATCAAATATAAAGTATCTAAAATTAACAAATAAGATAAAATAAAGCTAAAAACATAAAATACGCTAAAATATAAGGGCAAAATGGATGCAAAACTATCCTAAAATGCCTATATGAAATGAGTGTAATAGTAACTCAAATTTGTTAAAGATGAATTAAAGATCACAAGAGTGGCTCATGGCCATGATAAACCATTTTCAATTGAAAAAGGAACTAATTTCAAGATACTTGTATAATTCACCGATCTAAATCTCAGCAGTTCAGTGAGCAATCTGAAGTTTCCATTCTTAATTAAAACGTTGCCCACTTGAAGGCTGCAGCAATCTATTTCAGATGATTCTGAAGAGTAATTAGATTTTTTTTCCTGCATTTCTCTACATGTGAACCCATATCTTTGGATTAGAAGAATGAAATTGTAGGTTAACATCATCAAATTCAGAGCTCATATGTTCTACCTTCAGAAATCCCAATTCCTGGAAAGTTTTCTGCGATTGACAAGGGTTGGGAAAAGAACTTTGCTTTGGGATTTTTTCTTAAAGGAAATTTGTTAAATTATTAAAAATAAGTTTAAATTTCTTATAAAATATTTTGCCAAGCCACGTTACCATTCTCAGACGGCGTAACGCCGAAAATTTTGTTTGCTATTTGAAAGTAAAATTCGTGGAGTGATGATTAAGAAATTAAACATATAATAAAAAAAATGAATTTATTGGAGTTCAATCAAAAAGTCCAAGCACTTATGCCCTATTTGACAATATTAATTGTTTTATTAGTAGTTATTATTAGCTGTTTTAATAGTTATCTATTATTTTACTAGCTATTAGCTATTAAATATTTGTTATTAGTACTTAGCTGTTTCAATAATGATTTAACGTAGAAGTGTTTCGTAAAAGTAATTGTTAAATGTAAAAATAACTGTGAAATATAAAAATAGTATTATCTTGTTGATCTTAATCAAAACACTCACTTAACCTCTAAACACTAATATAAATATTATGCCATTAAATAGTATAAATAATAGAGGTGGTGTCTTGACTAGCGCTATTTTAAAAGCTGTTGCCGAACAGGATCATAGTAGGTATTTGGATTCTTAGTATTCAATAATTAATTTTATTTATGCTTTTTATAAATTTAATATTTGAAGAAAAGATAATAATATTCAACAATAAAGTTAATTAAGTTCTACATTTCTTATAGTGTTTGACGATGCTTTGCCTTTACTTTCCTCTACCACTGTTTTCTGGTTTCGAATTCGAAAATATATTGCAATATTTCCAATCTCAATATCTTGTAATTCGATGTTTGTTTGATCATCAGTTGTTTCTATTTTGGGATAAGCAAGGACTATTTTATTAATAAAAATTTAAGAAAAACTTTGCATATAACATTCACCTATACCTGTTTATCAGACCTCCCTCATACACCCAACTTAGAGCAAGATATGCTTAATTGCTAAGTGAAAAAACCACCAAAGAAACAGATCAGATCAACACAAAGGAGCCTAATGGTGGCCCAGTACAAAATAGCAAGCCCAACAGAAAGACAAGCAACCAACAGTACAAGAGCAAGCAGAAGATAGTTCAGACCGGAAAGAACCAAAACAACAAGGAACATAATCATAAAAAAGCATTGACACCCTGTTTATGTAGCACATCTGCAACCAAATTAGTTTCTTGAGGGGAATAGCTAAAAACAATAGGTGAATATGACCCAGTTCAATTTGGATTGATTTTGTCACCATTGACCTGACTAAACACTTAGCAAACCCAGCCATGAACTCAAAATAAAGGACCAGCATGTTAAAAACATGGAGAATCATTTTTCTTATAAAAACAAAAAAAAGGACCAACATGTTAAAAACAGAGCACAGAAAAGACATGGAGGACAGTACCTAGGATTGGATAAGATGCGACAACCAGTCAAGGGCCCCAGACCAAAGCAATGAAAGGACAAATCTGCGATAGAATTTGCTTCTCTTAAAACATGGCCGAAGATAATCTTTGTCAACCCGATTAAATTAGAGCTGATTGAGTTTATAGTCTGGGAAAGATACACTAATTGCAATAATCTCACTAAAACTTTGTCCACTAATTGCAATAATCTAATTCAGATGATTCTGAAGAGTGATTAGTTTTTCTTTTTTTTTCCTGTATTTCTCTACATGTGAAGACTCTTTGCACGATTAGAAGAAGGAAGTTTTAAATTACCACCATCAAATTCAGAGCTCAAAATCTCTGACCTTCAGAATTTCCAATTCTTGGAAAAGTTTTCGATGAATGACAATATCCCACATTAGATTGCGAGAATTCTTTTTTAATTAATAAAAGGAAAAAGTTCACAAATTATTAAAAAATAATATTTATATAAATTAATATCTAATTCAATATTTTATTTAAAAAATAAATACATAAATATCTTTCCATGCCGATAGTTGAAAAATGCCAATACTGCTTAAAAAGGAAAAATCCATTTCTCAAATAAAAATTGATTAAATCGATTCAAAAAGTGGCTAGTCAAATCGATAGCATTTAAACTTTTTTTTAAACTTACAGTTAAAATATTTTCAAATTATTTTATGCCAATAAAAATTAATTTTTTTTGTACACCTAGTATACTTTATAATTTGCCAAGTAAGTATGACTCTTGTGCTTACCTAGGAAAATAATACAACTTAATCTAAAAAAATATATATTTAATATTTTCATTAATTAATTTCATTACCCTTTTAGGCCATAATCAATTCTTGAAAGCTAGTCTTAGGAACTCCTACCTCCATCCATTTTAATCTGTTATATTTAAATTTTTCTATTTAAAATTATCTGTTGTATTTAGAAAATGAAAGAGCATTAATTATTTATTTTTTAATTTTATCCTTTATCTCTATTAAATATAATAAATATTTATGTAAAAAATAATTAGATAAGATAAAGGATAATTTAATCAATTATTAATTTATTTTTATGAAAATGAAAATGAAATTACTGTTTTAGACCATACATAAAAACATTTTATGAAAGCAACGTTTCAATGACAAAGCCGTTTAGGAGTGTGCAAACAAAATCGAAAAGGCCATCATAAAATCAATTCAAAAATTGATTAATTAAATTGATGGAAATTTAAAATGACGTGATTTTTTTCATTCACATTGAAAGTATTTTTTCACAGATTATGTAAAGTGATACTACTTAATATTTTCATAGATTAATTTCAAAAGATAGTAATAACATTAACTTTAAACACAACACAAAATGATAGACAGTAACATTCATTTCAAAGATAGGATAACAATACAGCCCAAGCTTGAAATTCCTATAGGAAACATAACATATCCAAAGATCTATTACAAGACAATCTAGGTCATTGGAGCTGAGAGTAGTCCAACGATATTATTCAATTGCAAGCGACACATAAAAGTCACACAACATAGGCTACATTATGTAGTATTTCCCAACCTTCCTTGAATTCCTTGAAGTAACCTCGTAGATCTTGTTTGATTGCAATGGCTTCTTAGGCGAATGTTTCAGGAATTTTGTGAACCATTTAGCTGAATCTTTGGGGTATCTTTTCAGGTTATCTTTGTAGTCTACATAGTACAAACCAAATCTTGATGTATAACCAATATTCCATTCGAAATTGTCCAAATATGACCATGCAAAGTAACCTTTGACATTAACTGAGTAATTCCTGCCAAAACCAACCATTGTTAGGAAAAATATTCAATGATTATCAACAATCTCTACATTAGCATCTTGGAAATTGTACTCACTTCAGGGATCCCAATGCATTCCACAAATGCTTCCGATAATAATTTATTCTGAATTCATCCTGAAGCGCTTCCTCAATGGGTTGGGTTTCATTATTATTATTGTCAACCCCTGAATTCGAGCATGAAAATTTTAATAAATTAGGGTAAAAATATAACTTTAATTAACTAGTTAGCTTTCCTACATGAGAAAGGATATAGACTACTTACCATTCTCAGTAATATAAATTACTGGGTTATTGTATGTGTCTTTGGTGTAATTCAAAAGATGTCGGATGCCTTTTGGGAAAATGTAAAACCAAGATGAGTAAGCCTACAAATTTTATTTTTTATGTTAGTAATATCATCCATAAATGTATAATTCTCTTTCTTATTTTTTTGTTTCTGTTATATTGTCTTGCATACTAACCTGTGGACCAATGAGATTACCATCATAATCATATGCTGCCAAGTGAAAAAAAAGAAAATTAACATGTTCTCAACTAAACTTTTTAAGAAAGAAAAAATTATATATATATATATATATATATATATATATATATATATATATATATACACACACACACACATGTACTTACGAGTCTCGGTAATATGATTATCGGTTTTGTATCTAATATGATTTGGATCAACTGTAGCATTTGGTTTTGCATAATATGAAGTGTAATATTGTAACCCAAGAAAATCATATGATCCTCTAAGAAGCTTAGATTCTTCATCAGTAAACTTGGGTAATCTATCTCCAACTAAATCCCTCACAGTTCTTGGATATGTGCCATAGGTCATAGGATCCATCCACCTGAAAATATGAAAAGTAAATGTGAAATGTATTGTACATATAAATGTTTAATTATTAGTCTTTTTTTTTTTGGTGGGGGGGTGGGGGAGGGGTAGAACTCACAATCCAAACATGAAATCAAGAGCTGTTTTGGCTGCTTCTACATCCGCTGGTTCATTGGACAAAGGTTCATACCAGAAGGTAAAGAGTGTTATCCCAATTTGGCCACCATGAATTGGCTACACAATCAATATAAGAAACTCAAATATTCATATATTTCTGCTTGGGAAAAAACAAACTAAGTAATTAATTACACACACATAAATACCTTGAATTTTTCTCTATATAATTGAACAACTGCAGCGTGAGAAAGAAGCAGATGATGGGCAACTATGTATGGTTCAGTGGCTGAGTTTCCAGCACGACATTGACGATTCACCCAAGATGAGCATCGACCAGGTGCAAAAACCCCATAATCATAGGAAAATCCACTAAGAGACCATGGTTCATTGAAAGTCATCCAATACTTCACTCGATCACCAAATTCTTCAAAAAGAAGATTCGCATATTCATAATAATCATACCTATATTTTATGCAAACAATTAATTAGATGTTTTATTAGTTAAATGCGAATATTATTGTTGACTAAAATTGATATGAAAGTTCTAACCATTATCTTTTTTATATATAATATAAAGTTGTATACTTACACAATATCACGACTTAAAAATCCACCATACTTGTCCTCTAGGGCTTGAGGAGTGTCCCAATGAAAAATAGTAACAAAAGGCTCCAATCCTAAATTTAGCAACAAAATAAAATAGAAGTTAGTTATAATTTCCATCTCCAATAAGAGTAGTGGAAGAAAAATTTCTTCTTTCCCTCAAAAAAAAAAAAAAAAAAAAAAAGAGGAACTAGAAGATCAATTTATGCTAGTTAAATAATTGTATTTTGTTCAAATTTTCCAATAAAAATTTGGTGTTTTATTATGTTTTTGAAATGGGAATAGAAAAGAGCACATCCCTTCAATATGCCATTTTGAACATTTTTCTAAATCCTAAAGGCATAAATTTTCTATTTGCCATTTGAATCCTTTAAAAAGAAAGGAGATAATCATCACCATTGCTTATAATTTCATTGATAACATTATTGTAAAATTCAATCCCTTCCTTATTCACTCCTTCACGTCTCCTTCCACCTGAATATTCAAAAGTTCAAAAATAAAGTTAGAAAGTGGTAAATATGCTGTGTATCAAAATTGAAATGAAGCCAAAACAAGTTGAAAGTTTATATTTTTAAACTTTAATATAATACTTACTAGGTATAACTCTGGACCATGAAATGGACATTCTGAAACCTTTAAAACCCATATTCTTCACATTTGCTATATCTTCCTACAACATCAGTTTCACAATCTATTTAATTTTATTGTTGATCTAATAAAGAAAAATAAATAACAGTTTGACTATTATACTTTGAAGCGATTATAGAAATCAACTGCAACGTCTCCATTGCTGCCATCCAATATTCTTTCTGCAATATTACATAAAAATAATTAACATTCTACATATACATATGTGAAGAATTTTAGGCATTAAATAATTTACTCGCACACACACAAAGATACCTGGCGTCTCCTTGGAAAATGTGTCCCATACACTAGGTCCTCTGCCCTTTGTTGTTGCTTCACCTTCGATCTAAATACCATAAATGAGGTATTAAATAAATATTTCTATGCATAATCCTATATGAGGTATTGAATAATTGTGTATTAATTAGTCAATTATTGTCATCCTTTTAGACAAGTAAAAATAGGAAGAACTTTCATTCTAACATGAGAGTGAAACAAGTACATAAAGGTTAATTTATACCTGGTAAGCAGAAGTGGCTGTCCCAAAAATGAAGTCATCTGGAAAATAACTACTACTAAAATCTTCTGGGATATCATCATCTGCCATTGTTGGCTTAGTAAGAGCCAACAAGCTTATGAGGAAGATGAGCATCGCTAACAGCTGAAGAGAATGTTTAGTAGCCATAACCATATTGATGGTGTTAGGATCTCAAGTGCTAGTGTGGTCTTCACTTCTTGCGATGCCCTCCTTATATAGAGTTCATGCAAAGGCATGGGAGTCGTCCACGTGACATATTGCATGCATGGTTTCTGCGTTTAAGGTCCCTAACCATGCATGGTGCCACGCAATTTTCCTGCTTTTTGAGAATTAAAAATATTTTTTATGTGTATGCCCGAATTGAAATTATTTTGTAAGCGTACACTTGAGCTAAAAAAATATTTTTTGAGTGTTGACCAAATTAAAAATATTTTTTAAGTGTACACTCGAATTAAAAATATTTTTAATTCTCATAAAGTAAGAAAGTTGCATGGAATTCCTTCAGCACATTATTAGTTACTAGTAGCTTCCATTTATGTTTAGTTCACTATGGACTATGGTGAAACTTTATGGGAAATTCTTCCCAAGTTGATAAAAAAATCCAACAGAATACATGTAACCACTGGGGTGTGATAAAAAAATCCAAGTTGAAGAATGCATTGTTCTGTTATGCACCTAATAAAACTTATAATTACTTTTCTCAGTTTCTTGTTAATTGGCGTTATGGGACCCGGGCGTATATACACCTAACCAATAGAAAATTAGTAAACTATTATTTTAAGTAGGTCCCACCATAATTTTATACAATGTGCCATGTTTGGATTGGTTGAGTGTACTAAATTCGGAGAAAGCGTTAGACAAATTACGTTTAATTTACTTTTTTAATTCGAACTTATATAAGTGATTATATTGTTTTACACATCAAAATGACTAGTCAAGTCAATGTTGCAACCCAACGACTTATATTCACCCTTTAATTTTTGTTTATTCCTGATGTGGGACTTATATTCCCAACACTCCCTCCTCAAGTACAATCACGTGATTATCACTTGATAATTAGTTAGTATTAACTCAATACGGACCCAATTATACAGCCTTATGGATGGTTGAAACCCACAATCCAGTCCAGACTTTGATGCTATATTAAATTTGGAGAGAGTACTAGTCAAATTACGTTTTAATTCATTTTATACCATCTTAAGAAAATGAGCCACCCCAAAAGCTTGCTCTAAGGGAGAGGAGTGCCTAAAGCCATATAAGGGACACATTACCTCTATCCCAAACCATTGTGGGATCTTAATACACCCCCTTACACTCAGGACTAAACACCTAGAGCAGGAAATATTCATGGGAGGCCCAAATATTGGTTAGGGAGGCTCTGATATCATCTTAAAAAAATGAACAGGACCTAGTTGGGTGTATACACACAGGTGTAGATAAGACTCACTTGTGGGGTTAATAGATTACATGATCAAATCGTTTGGCTTTAAAATAGTTATATTCTAATCGTGTTACATATTTTGCATCTTTCTTTAGCTTCTCCGCGATTTTATCCTTAATGGGTGTCGTTTAGCGCTCAGCTTTCTTGGAAATGGCAGATTGCTTTTCTTAGCTCTGCTCAATTGTGTTGGCTTTGGCAAATTGCGCAATGAGCCCTCTGAAAATTTGAAAAATTCCAAGGGTGTTATAGTAATTTTTTTAAAATTAATATTTTCTATTACTAATTAATAATTTTCTTCTTATACTTTTATATCAATTTAAAATTTTAATCGTTTTCTTCTTATAATCTCTTTGCTATCTATATATATATATATACATCTGAAATTTCTTGGGATCTCTAACTTAATGAAATTTTTTCACACTCATATTAGTGAAAAATCTTTTTTCATAATATTAGATGTTAGATCCATGCTATTTGTTTTATTTAACCTATAATTTTAATTGAATTTTCTTTTTCATGAATTATATAATGATTCTATCAGTCAATTATTGCAGAATTATTATGATCAATCAATTAACCTGTTCGATCAATATCTAAGCAAGTGAATAACAAATCACATATTTCAGTTGGATCCCCCAAGTTAAATTTATGCATCCGTCACTGGTTGATATACTTTTTTCCCCTTATAATTTGTCTTTCACCAATTTATTAAAAAAAATATCTAAATGTTCAAGAGGTATAGAAATGGGATCTCTTTGGTGCGAGTCATATTTTCTCTATAAGTGAATTCAACCAAGAAAATATAGATATGAGAGTTTACAATAAAATTTTCAAAATTATCCCAAAAAACAATTGGCAAGTCTATTGTAATGAAAAATTAGTTTTTTTTTTTTTATCAATTATATAAACATTATATTGGTTTCTCTTTAAAAATTTAGTGATCAAATGTCTATTTCTTAAGTTATCCAGAGTTTAGACGCTGTTAATTTTTCCTATAAAAAGTTTTAAATTAAAAACTTAAAAGGTATGCAAGGGAAATTAATGCCTAGACCTAATCTACTATGTACCCAAAACATAAATATGTGAGATCTATATATTTAATAGGTGAGTCCCAACATACATCTTGTATCTTAGATTTATGATAGATCGAATCTAAGTAAGAAAATTCTAGGTATGCAACTCTCTAGGATCCCATTATTAGCTAATCAAGAGGATATTGCCAAAGTTGGAATGGTAGGTAGATTGACAGACTTTATATTAATTTTATGCTAATCTACATTTGTTTATTTATTTGTAAACTTTATAAATTGGGATTGATTTAATTAATATATCTACGAGCAATTAATCATAGATGATTTATAGGTTGCATCATTCTCTAGAAAAAAATCATTCTCTAGAAAAAAAAAAAAAAAGAACTTTCAAAATTAAAAAAAAAAATGTTACTAATAATTAGTGAGATTTAATTCAGTAATATTTAGACCGCCTCCAAAGCTATGGGCTCTCAAATTTGTGTTTCAATCGGAGCCAACCATATAAAAAATATATATTACTGATGACAGTGAAATAAAAAATATGCTGATGTATATATTTATAATTAAATGTGGCAGATTTTTTACTCTACTCGTTAATTTGATTCAAGCTCGTTAGATTTGAAGTAATCCATAAAATATTTCGATCAATACAAAATATAAAAAGATGTAAATCAGAATAACTCATAAAATTAATGATTTAAATGAGTGTTAATCAGTCAAATTGATCTGTAAACATTGTTTATAATAAATGTATAATATGTAACTCGTGAGTCGATGCGTGCATATATATTGCAGTCTCCATGAACGAAATCCATTGTGAACATTCCAAAGAAAAATATTTCTGGAGGAAAAAAAAAGTAATAAAAGAATGAAATTATTGGGGTTTGATAGAAAAGTAAAAACATTTTAGAGTCTTGGAATTATTTTTTAAAATAATTATCTCTAAATATTCCTTTTTAAAAATTGTAACAATCTGATATTTTCATCGTATAATTATAATTTAAAAAATATCATATATAATTAAAAAATATAAAATATATGCACATAATAGCAAATATAATAATATTATATTAAAAAATATTGTCTTAATATAATAATAATAATAAATCATAAAAAGTTAAAATCATTTGTTAATAAGTGATCTTCATCTTTTTTCCCTTGACAAAAATAATAAAGATTAAGTTGATAATAAATGGAAGCTACCAGTAAATAACAATGTGCTGAAGGAATTCCATGCTACTTTCCTGCTTTTACAGAATAGAAAATATTTTAAATTCGGCTGTACACTTAAAAAATATTTTCATAATTCGGGTGTACGCTTAAAAAGTATTTTCTTAATTCGTGTGTACACTTAAAAAATATTTTTGTAATTCGGGTGTACACAAAAAATATTTTTGACTTCAAAAATGTTTTTAGTTCTCTAAAAGTAAGAGAGTTCCATGGCAAGAAACCTTTATTGGTTTTTCCTTAAAAAAAAGTAGGGCAAGCGTGGAATTAATCAGGGAATCTTTGGCCTAATTTGATGCCAGGGGAGATATTATACGCAGAAACCATGCATGCAATATATCACGCTGACGACTCCAGGCCTCTGTATAAACTCTATATAAAGAGGACATCGCAAGAAGTGAAAACCACACAAGCACTTGAAATCCTAAAACCATCAATATGGCTATGACTACTAAACATTCCCTTCAGCTGTTAGGGTTGCTCATCTTCCTCATAAGCTTGTTGGCTCTTACTGTAGCGCCCCTTACCCGTCTACCGTATAGCCAAGCAAGAAGTGCCGCATTCGGTGCCGGAGCACCCTATCTTGTTTTATCATATCTATTGTAAACTTTTGATGTCATTTAAAGCATGTATTCTATGTGTATAATTTTTTTTTTTATATTTTATTTCTGTGGAGACCCGGACAGAGCCTACCTTATTTTATTAACATCTGGCGGGTTCCACTAATCACCTGTTAACATGTCCATATTCATTTCACACATTGCCATATCATATTCTCATGTATCATATCATTTATAATTATTTATGAGATCTAAAAATGAAGTATTATCTATTGCATTCATATAGAAATTCATAGATAATAAATTACAAGTTTTCATTTCAATCTCAAGTTTAATTTCAAATCCAAAATGAAATACATCATACTAGTAATTACATCATGACTAAACATAATGAACCAAAATACTAGTCTATACATGGGCCCTACCAAAATACAAAAGACCGGTGAGGTGACTCTGGACAATGGTAGATCTGATCAGAGCTCTGTCAGTGCACTCACGATCTTCTTCTTTGCTGTGATTCTTTGGGGATCTGGTGATCTCCAGTACCTACGTGATGGAAAACCAATGCTCTAAACATAACGCTTAGTGGTGCATAATTTATAATAACAATAATTTAATAATTTGAAACAATATATGCAACTCATAATTTCTGGGTCTTTTACATTTTTATTGCTCTTTGGAAATAATTAACATTATCGGGATCTTTTATGATTACTTATTGTATTTTTAAGTCTTAATTAATTTTTTTATCAGTGCCCAAGAAAACCTATAATAAATTATAAAAGCTGGATGTACGGGTGTATACTGGTTAGACAGCCATATATCTATCTAGTATACATCTGTCAGGCACGAGGCCAGCTGTCGGGCACGAGACCCGCTGTCAGGCTTGTAAAGCCAGAAATAAAGTAGGCACAATGGCCCATAAGTAGGCATATAGCCTGTAGAACAATCATACCAGACATATATTATCAGTTCATGATTTTCTCGGTAGGCAGTACTGCTATCTGCAGTCCCTAATTGGTATACCAATTTATCCAAACTAAATAAATAAGTCTAGGTATACTATGGGCAATTAAATATTTTTAATTAATTTAGCACTGTTCACTATTACTATTTTCTAGTACTGTTCATTGGTACCATTAATTTCATATTAATAGGGCATTAGTCCCAATTTATATATTCATATCATTTTTAATATTTAATTCTCCTTATGAGTATTTTAATTATCATATATAGCATTTTTCCCATGAACCTTTCTTTAGGTTCATGTTGATGTGTTATCTTTATCTAGGAATTTGACTAGGTTGGGATGTCTATTTAGTCACAATTCCTTCATAACAATTGCTTCTCTATGTTTAAACTTGAATTTCAGTTTTTGAATCACTGAGTTTGGGGTTATAGAACTCAAGTTATGGTCAAAATACCAAAGGAATAGTATTTTGGGACATTTTCTGGGTTGGCAGTTTCAGTGACCCAATTTGTGCTAACAATTTGAATTGGTTAAAGGCAAAACTGGGTTAAGTAGTCTTCATGAAAAGTGTAGCCCTATGTCTAAACTTTCCATGGGTGAAATTTTAGGTCATTTGGACTAGTATAGAGAGAGTTATGACCAAATGAATACGTACTGTTCATTTGGTCATTTTCTGGGTTGGCAGTTTCAGTGACCCAACTTGTGCTACCAATTTGAATTGGTTAAAGGCAAAATTGGGTTAAGTGGTCTTCATGAAAAGTGTAGCCCTATGTCTAAACTTTCCATGGGTGAAATTTTAGGTCATTTGGACCAGTATAGAGAGAGTTATGACCAAATGAACATTCCATGGGTGAAATTTTAGGTCATTTGGACCAGTATAGAGAGAGTTATGACCAAATGAACATGTACTGTTCATTTGGTCATTTTCTGGGTTTGGTGCAGGGAAATCCGAACTTGGGCAGTATTTAGGTCAAGTTTTGGACAGAATTTGGGCATGGTTTCTTCATGGAAAATGGGCTATTTTGGGTCTAGTTTCACCTTCAATTAGCCTAATACCAATTGGGGTCACACAATTTTATTTATGGCCTAAAATGTACACTGCCCTCAACAAACACAACCTGCAGAAAATAGCACTTCCAATAATTCATTTCTCCTCCAACTTCCTTGCTTCAATTTGACATTCAAGGCACTTCTAAATATCATCAACACATCTCAACAATCTCAATTGCATGGTATAATACAAAAATACTAAAGTTAGGCCAAACCCTAACTCACAATTTCAACCTCATAAAATCTCAATGTAAATCAACTTCAAATACTTATAATGCATCAACCAACATCATTAAATCACTTTATATACATCATAGTCATCAAAAACCATCACTCACCATGGGTACCAAAAATTCACTCCCCCCATAACTCACCTATTTTGTGACGCCCCTTACCCGTCTATCGTATAGCCGAGCAAGAAGTGCCACATTCGGTGCCGAAGCACCCTATCTTGTCTTGTCATGTCTATTATAAATTTTAATGTCATTTAAATCAGGTAATTTATGTGTAGAATTTTTTTTTATATCTTATTTATGTGGAGACCCGAACAGATCCTCCTCTATTTTATTAGCATCTGGCGGGTTCCACTATCACCTGTTAACATATTCATAGTCATCTCACATATTTCCATATCATATTCTCTTTTATCATATCATTCGCAACTATTTATGAGATCTCAAAATGAAGTGTCATCTTTATCTAGGAATTTGACTAGGTTAGGATGTCTATTTAGTCACACTTTCTTCATAACAATTGCTCCTCTATGTTTAAACTTGAATTTCAGTTTTTGAATCACTGAATTTGGAGTTATAGAACTCAAGTTATGGTCAAAATACCATAACTAGTCCCTTTGCCTCTAAGCTGTCCAGAATTTACAATTCCTGGTCAATAAACTTTGACCAGTCATTTGATCATTTTATGGTCATTTTTAGACTTAGGTTCCTTCACAAGATATGTTCCTCTATGTCTTAGGGACTCCCAGGTACAATTTCATAATTTTTCAAGCTTGGTATAGTGAGTTATGGTCAATGTATTAACCTGGACTCTCAGTCCTTTAAGGGCAAAAACCAACTTCATGGCAGTATGTTTGACTCTCTTTTTAGGGTCTTTACACTTAGAATTTGGCAAAGGTGTCTAAATCAATGTTGTAGCCCTAAGTGTCATGTTTCTAGATCATATTGGCACATCTCAAATGGAATTTCCTAGTGGGAGTTATGGCCAAATGAACACACAGGTATCGAATGGCATTCTGGGTTCAACTTAACATTTTCTAGATTTCAATTCCTAACTTTGGCTAATATTTTCCCTAGGATGCAATGGTTTCTAGAGCTTGGTCAAAACATAAAAATTGTTGTTCTGTGTCTTATAAAACTTTTGGCACTAGTTTCACTCAATTTGCAGCTTTGGAGACCAAGTTATGGCATTTTTGCCAAAACTGGTCAAGCATACCAAAGGAACAGTATTTTTGGACAATTTCTGGGTTGGCAGTTTTAGTGACTCAACTTGTGCTAACAATTTGATTTGGTTAAAAGCAAAACTGGGTCAAGTAGTCTTCATGAAAAGTGTAGCCCTATGTCTAAGCTTTCCATTGATGAAATTTTAGGTCATTTGGACCAGTATAGAGAGAGTTATGACCAAATGAACACGTACTGTTCATTTGGTCATTTTCTGGGTTGGCAGTTTTAATGACCCAATTTGTGCTAACAATTTGAATTGGTTAAAGACAAAACTGGGTTAAGTGGTCTTCATGAAAAGTGTAGTCCTATGTCTAAACTTTCCATGGGTGAAATTTTAGGTCATTTGGACTAGTATAGAGAGAGTTATGACCAAATGAATATGTACTGTTCATTTGGTCATTTTCTGGGTTGGCAGTTTCAGTGACCTAACTTGTGCTAACAATTTGAATTTGTTAAAGGCAAAACTGGGTTAAGCGGTCTGCATGAAAAGTGTAGCCCTATGTCTAAACTTTCCATTGGTAAAATTTTAGGTCATTTGGACCAGTATAGAGAGAGTTATGACCAAATGAACACGTACTGTTCATTTGGTCATTTTCTGGGTTGGGTGCAGGGAAATCCGAATTTGGGCAATATGTAGCTCAAGTTTTTGACAGAATTTGGGCATGGTTTCTTCAATGGAAAATGGGCTATTTTGGGTCTAGTTTCACCTCCAATTGGCCTCATACCAATTGGGGTCACACAATTTTATTTATGGCCTGAAATGTACACTGCCCTCAACAAACACAACCTGCAGAAAATTAACACTTCCAAAACTCAATCTCCTCCAGCTTCCTTACTTCAATTTGCATGCAATACACTTCTATAAGCAACAATCTCATCCCAATCAGGTCAAATTTCAAGCATTTACACAAAATCTCCAAGTCATGTACACAAACCCTAATTTCCAAGTTTCAAACTCAATCAATTCAATCCCTTTTCACTTCTCATACATATAATCATATCAATCATCATCTCTAAACTCATTTACATTATTTGAACACAATAAAGCCCAACACATTTCATGGCTGCCAAAATTTGGGGACATCATGGGTTCATGAATTTCTTGTTAATTTCTTGAAATTTCCACTTATCTCAAGTCACTTTCAAGTATTAAAGAAGAAGGAAGGGAGAAAAGCACTAACCTCTTGTGACCCAACTTGGAAATTTTTCCAAAACTTCAACTTTCCTTCTTCCTATGGGTACCTAGAGCTTCCTTATGATGTGGGCTAAATTTTTAATGAAGGGGACTATGGGTTTTGGTGGATAAATGAAGAGAAACTCAAGCTCAAAGCTTGAGCAAAAATGGTGGAGGGGAGAGAACATGGAGACGGCAAGGAGAGAGAGAAGAGGAAATGAAGAAGACTTGTGGTTGGTGAATTTTTGTCTCTTGTGTCTTATATATATATATTCTATAATTATTGTACTTTATTTTTTTTTTAAATGCCATAAGTCTATTTCCTTTCTTTTCTTTTCTTTCCTTTTCTTTTCATTTCTTTTCTTCTTCTTTCTCTTCTCATTTTCCAAATTCAAATTCATAAATTTAATTTATGTTAATTATTTTATTTCCTAATTTTAATTTGACATTTAGTTCAAAATTCACCTCTAGGGGTGAAATGACCAAAATGTCCTTCATGGTGCTCATCGGGTTATTTTTATTATTTATACCAATTAATAAATTCTCTAAATTTTATTTTATTTCTCAAAAATTTTTTTTTATATTTTTTTAATATTTATTTCATTAATTTATGCCTCCTCACTATAGTTTAAGTGTAGTTCCAGACATTCTGACTGTCCGAATAGACATTAGTCGTCGGAACAGTAAAATGTACGGACTACCTACGGTGAGAGCGTTACAATTCTTCCCCTCTAAATAAAATTTCGTCCTCGAAATTTACACAGTGTAAATAATCAAGGGACCGCTATCTCCTTGTCTTTTCACCTTTTTTTGTGTTATAATACTTTACTTTTTCTTTAGTCTGTCTTATTAATCCTATTTCTGCAATCTTATCCTTATCTCAATTTACTATTGGAAATACGTAGCTCTACACAATAGTCCTAAGTCGGTACTGTAATCTGCAGCTTACAGCACAAAATCAAGATTGTTGCATAGTTACCACGGTATATCCCAATATACTAACTCTTTTTTCATTTTTTTTTTTAATCCTCAACTAGTTCTGTACTCATCTTCTTTCATCTCATATATAGCCTCCTTCTCATTTCCATCTATTATCTTTGATATGATCCTTTTCGGTTGATAATCTACCATAACCTTATGGTTCAAACGGTTGGTGACAAGCATGTCATCTTCTAACCCATCTCTCGGTATCCTCTTTTAACAAGAGGTACAATGTATATATAAGGGTGAACATAATTAGGGTCTATCAATACATATTTAAAGGTGTTATATTTAGAAAATGTACCTCTGACAACATCTACCAGGTTTGGCTCCTCTCGAGCCATAGCGTACAGGCGGGGTGCTACTTCAACCTCGGGTTGTTCTATAGTCTCAGAAGCTCTCTATGATGTACCAGTTGTCTCAAGCCTCACGGGTCTTCTACCCCTTTGCACTGTCGGGGCAGACCTCTCAGTCGATGGTAGTGCAGTGGGAGCACTCCCCTGTGGACAACTTCGTATGAAATGATCCGTAGACCCACATCTGAAATATCCACCAGTCAACAGTCGACACTCCCCTCTGTGTATCCTGCCACAATGGGTACATTCTAGCACTGAAATTGATTCTCTTGTTACTGTACCCGGGGAACTAGCTATAGATACTCCAGACTGGTCCCTCTGGCCTTGTGTCTGGCTCTGTGAACCCTTATGCTTCTTACTACTAGTAGTTGGTGCACTAAACTGGCCCTATCCAGGACCTCTCTTGCGTTGCCTACCTTTCTGGACTGCTCTTCATTTTTTACTCTCTCCACTGGGGTCCTATATACTAGCTGGGGAGGTGGTGGCATAGCTCCAGTGACCTGACGGAGCAATTGAGTCATTTGCTCTAGGAAGGCCTGTTGTGTCCTTACTAAAGTACCCAACGATGGTTCTGCTCTACTGCTACTGCGCCCCTGACTAAACGCAGGTGCAGGTGCGTGACTCTCTACTTCCTCCTCTATCGGTCCTGGAGGTCCGTGCTCTGAAGGATCAGATGCCATCGATCCTATAAAACAGATAAAGAACAAATCTACATTAGTGTCACCTCGACTCTATCTAAAGGCCCATGCATGTGATGCAACTATTTCTTTCTATCTATCTAGGTCTAGGACCGCCTAAACCTCTGCTCTGATACCACTAAATGTGACGCCCCTTACCCATTTATCGTATAGCCGAGCAAGAAGTGCCACATTCGGTGCCGAAGCACCCTATCTTGTCTTGTCATGTCTATTATAAATTTTAATGTCATTTAAATCAGCTAATTTATGTGTAGAATTTTTTTTTTATATCTTATTCATGTGGAGACCCGAACAGATCCTCCTCTATTTTATTAGCATCTAGTGGGTTCCACTATCACCTGTTAACATATTCATAGTCATCTCACATATTTCCATATCATATTCTCTTTTATCATATCATTCGCAACTATTTATGAGATCTCAAAATGAAGTGTCATCTTTATCTAGGAATTTGACTAGGTTAGGATGTCTATTTAGTCACACTTTCTTCATAACAATTGCTCCTCTATGTTTAAACTTGAATTTCAGTTTTTGAATCACTGAATTTGGAGTTATAGAACTCAAGTTATGGTCAAAATACCATAACTAGTCCCTTTGCCTCTAAGCTGTCCAGAATTTACAATTCCTAGTCAATAAACTTTGACCAGTCATTTGATCATTTTATGGTCATTTTTAGACTTAGGTTCCTTCACAAGATATGTTCCTCTATGTCTTAGGGACTCCCAGGTACAATTTCATAATTTTTCAAGCTTGGTATAGTGAGTTATGGTCAATGTATTAACCTGGACTCTCAGTCCTATAAGGGCAAAAACCAACTTCAAGGCAGTATGTTTGACTCTCTTTTTAGGGTCTTTACACTTAGAATTTGGCAAAGGTGTCTAAATCAATGTTGTAGCCCTAAGTGTCATGTTTCTAGATCATATTGGCACATCTCAAATGGAATTTCCTAGTGGGAGTTATGGCCAAATGAACACACAGGTATCGAATGGCATTCTGGGTTCAACTTAACATTTTCTAGATTTCAATTCCTAACTTTGGCTAATATTTTCCCTAGGATGCAATGGTTTCTAGAGCTTGGTCAAAACATAAAAATTGTTGTTCTGTGTCTTATAAAACTTTTGGCACTAGTTTCACTCAATTTGCAGCTTTGGAGACCAAGTTATGGCATTTTTGCCAAAACTGGTCAAGCATACCAAAGGAACAGTATTTTTGGACAATTTTTGGGTTGGCAGTTTTAGTGACTCAACTTGTGCTAACAATTTGATTTGGTTAAAAGCAAAACTGGGTCAAGTAGTCTTCATGAAAAGTGTAGCCCTATGTCTAAGCTTTCCATTGATGAAATTTTAGGTCATTTGGACCAATATAGAGAGAGTTATGACCAAATGAACACGTACTGTTCATTTGGTCATTTTCTGGGTTGGCAGTTTCAATGACCCAACTTGTGCTAACAATTTGAATTGGTTAAAGACAAAACTGGGTTAAGTGGTCTTCATGAAAAGTGTAGCCCTATGTCTAAACTTTCCATGGGTGAAATTTTAGGTCATTTGGACTAGTATAGAGAGAGTTATGACCAAATGAATATGTACTGTTCATTTGGTCATTTTCTGGATTGGCAGTTTCAGTGACCTAATTTGTGCTAACAATTTGAATTTGTTAAAGGCAAAACTGGGTTAAGTGGTCTTCATGAAAAGTGTAGCCCTATGTCTAAACTTTCTATTGGTAAACTTTTAGGTCATTTGGACCAGTATAGAGAGAGTTATGACCAAATGAACATGTACTGTTCATTTGGTCATTTTCTGGGTTGGGTGCAGGGAAATCCGAATTTGGGCAGTATGTAGCTCAAGTTTTGGACAGAATTTGGGCATGGTTTCTTCAATGGAAAATGGGCTATTTTGGGTCTAGTTTCACCTCCAATTGGCCTCATACCAATTGGGGTCACACAATTTTATTTATGGCCTAAAATGTACACTGCCCTCAACAAACACAACCTGCAGAAAATTAACACTTCCAAAGCTCAATCTCCTCCAGCTTCCTTACTTCAATTTGCATGCAATACACTTCTATAAGCAACAATCTCATCCCAATCAGGTCAAATTTCAAGCATTTACACAAAATCTCCAAGTCATGTACACAAACCCTAATTTCCAAGTTTCAAACTCAATCAATTCAATCCCTTTTCACTTCTCATACATATAATCATATCAATCATCATCTCTAAACTCATTTACATTATTTGAACACAATAAAGCCCAACACATTTCATGGCTGCCAAAATTTGGTGACATCATGGGTTCATGAATTTCTTGTTAATTTCTTGAAATTTCCACTTATCTCAAGTCACTTTCAAGTATTAAAGAAGAAGGAAGGGAGAAAAGCACTAACCTCTTGTGACCCAACTTGGAAATTTTTCCAAAACTTCAACTTTCCTTCTTCCTATGGGTACCTAGAGCTTCCTTATGATGTGGGCTAAATTTTTAATGAAGGAGACTATGGGTTTTGGTGGATAAATGAAGAGAAACTCAAGCTCAAAGCTTGAGCAAAAATGGTGGAGGGGAGAGAACATGGAGACGGCAAGGAGAGAGAGAAGAGGAAATGAAGAAGACTTGTGGTTGGTGAATTTTTGTCTCTTGTGTCTTATATATATATATTCTATAATTATTGTACTTTATTTTTTTTTTAAATGCCATAAGTCTATTTCCTTTCTTTTCTTTTCTTTCCTTTTCTTTTCATTTCTTTTCTTCTTCTTTCTCTTCTCATTTTCCAAATTCAAATTCATAAATTTAATTTATGTTAATTATTTTATTTCCTAATTTTAATTTGATATTTAGTTCAAAATTCACCTCTAGGGGTGAAATGACCAAAATGTCCTTCATGGTGCTCATCGGGTTATTTTTATTATTTATACCAATTAATAAATTCTCTAAATTTTATTTTATTTCTCAAAAAAAAATTTTTATATTTTTTTAATATTTATTTCATTAATTTATGCCTCCTCACTATAGTTTAAGTGTAGTTCCAGACATCCTGACTGTCCGAACAGACATTAGTCGTCGGAACAGTAAAATGTACGGACTACCTACGGTGAGGGCGTTACATATTTCTTTTAGTTTCTTACAAATTTCACTTCATTTTAACCTTAACTCAAGGATTAATAAAGGAAGAAAGAAAGATTAGGCACTAACCTCTTGTGACCCACTTCAAACTTTAATCTTTCTTCTTCTTATGGGTATCTAAAGCTTTCTTATGGTGTGGGCTAAATTTTTTGTGAAGTGAGCTATGGGTTTTGGGTGGATTAAGCTTGAGAAATCAAGCTTAGAAGCTTGAATATCAATGGAGGAAATGAAGACCAAGGGTGGCGGCACAATGGAGAAAAAAAAAGAAGAAGATGAAGAGAAAAGGTTGGTAGGTTTTGTCATCTTATGATTATTTATATATATACATTTATGTGTACTTTATTGTTTTTAAATTTCATAAATCTATTTCCTTTATTTTTTTTCTTTCCTTTTCTTTTCTTTTCTTTTCTTCTTCTTTCTCTTCTCATTTTTCAAATTCAAATTCATAAAATTAATTTATGTTAATTATTCTATTTCTAAATTTTAATTTGACATTTAAGTCAAAATTCACCTCTAGGGTGAAATGACCAAAATGCCTTTCATGGTGCTCATCGGATTATTTTTATTTTTTTATACCAATTAATAAATTCTCTAAATTTTATTTTATTTCTCAAAATTTTTTCTATATTTTTTTAATATTTATTTTATTAATTTATGCCTCCTCACTATAGTTTAGGTGTAGTTCCAGACATTTTGACTGTCCGAATAGACATGAGTCGTCGGAACAGTAAATTGTACGGACTACCTATGGTGAGGGCGTTTTAATTCTTCCCCTCTAATAGAAATTTCGTCCTCGAAATTTACCTAATGTGAAGAGCTGAGGGAACTGCTGCCTCATCGTCTCCTCGCTCTCCCATGTCGCTTCTTCTGTGTTGTGGTGTCTCCACAAGACTTTCACTAGTGGGATCCTCTTGTTTCTGAGTTTTTTCACTTCCTGTGCCAAGATTCTGACTGGTTCTTCTTCATATGTCAAATCAGGTTGCACAATTATCTCCTCTGCTGAAATGACATGTGAAGGATCTGATATGTATCTCCTGAGCATCGACGCATGGAATATACTGTGGATCTTGTCCAGCTCAGGTGGTAAAGCTAGCTCAGAGGCTCTTTGGACCCACACGCTCAATGACATCATATGGACCAATAAACCTAGGGCTCAACTTACCCTTTTTACCAAATCTTAGCACTTTCTTCCAAGGTGATACCTTAAGAAATACCTTCTCGCCAACCTCATACTCTCTATCCTTTCTCCTCAGGTCGGCATATGACTTCTGTCTGTTCGAGGCGACTTTCAAATTGTCTCTGATGAGTTTCACTTTTTCCTCTGTCTGTCTCACTAAATCTAGGCCCACTATTTCTCCTCACCCATTTCTGTCCAGCATAAGGGAGTTCTACATCTCCTCCAATACAACGCTTCATATGGAGCCATTTTT